>NC_143576.1:123756979-124056979 GCF_048544385.1 Mastigoproctus giganteus | reverse complement strand
AATCTATTCAACCAGCCCTTACTAGTTTTAAATGGTTCCACATTTTTTTTTTTTTTTTAGGTGAGTTTTCTTCAGATCATCATATAGACTAATCTCTCTCTTTTTTTTTTTTTTTTTTATATAATATTTAATTTTACTGAATTCTGCATTGGATATTATCTTCAATAAAATTAGTTAAAGTCTCTCCATTTCAATCCTAATAGCCGGCCTAGCCCTACTTGCTTGCAGTGGAACAGCTGTCTTTCCTGCTGCTAAAATTAATTGTTCTTACAGTTAAACTTGCCAGTCCTAAATTATGGCACACATCTGCTTGTCGTTGACTGGAATCGATTCGATTCAAAATGTCTAATTTAATTTTCAAATTCAGTATTTTTCTTATATTTATAGTCTTACATATTGCGTCCAGATATTGTTGCTTTTTCATTCTTATCCGCCATTATTAACTCTTCAAAAATATAACTGCGTTGGTTGCATTAATTATGATACAATGTTCAAGTAAACTGTCCATTACACTGCTTTTTCATTCTTATCTGCCATTATTAACTCTTCAAAAATATAACTGTGTTGGTTGCATTAATTATGATACAATGTTCAAGTAAACTGTCCATTATGCACGATGTCTAATACTGTACTGAGTGATGATTAGACTTTGGATAAATGCATATAACGTAAATATTACAATACTTAATTCTTTTTTAAAATGTTGATCTCGGAACTACGTAACAAGTCACTCTACTGAAATTAAATTAGCAGGCAAGAAAATTTCACGTCGGCATGGGAAACGTTTGAATGCTATTTTGCTATTCATTTTCAAGCTATCGACTCCATCAAATGAAACGATTTCGTTAAATATGCCAAAAATGCATCTTTAAAAGAGCGTTACAGTCAGATACAGTTTATAATATAAGAACAGCATTATAGCAAATCGGCGTAATAACGAGGACCTGCTGTACATATATTTTTTACATAGGAGTGAAAAGGAAGATTTTATCATCATCAACTGGCCAACAAATTAGAAACCTTTATTCAATAGGGCCACCTTTTTTACCCAAATTAAAGCCTGTACACATCACAGTAGGGATTCTGTGGTAGGACATTTGCCAGCTGCTGCGTCTGTGGTCAATAGAGAACTCCAAACTGCCCTTTCCAGCATATTCCAGACATTCTCAATTGGATTCACATCTGGAGGATTAGTAGACAGGGCAAACAATGGGAATGTTCCCAGAACCATTCGGATACAATTTCTGCACAGTGGATAATTGTGTCATCTTGAAAGAATCCATTGCAATCCAAATAAAAATGAAACATTGCAGGCTGAAGTTCGTCCAATATGACAAAAGTATTCGTTGGAGATAGCATGACTTTTCTAACTGTATCAGTGGATTTAATCATTACCAACTCCAGCCACTCAAGTTGTGGACATGAGGGGAAACTGTATACATAGCTTCATGGGGTTCACTCCACACTTTCACCCTACCATTGGTGCAAAGTGTAAATCAAGACTCATCAGACCACATGATCTTTTTCCACAATCCAGTTAAGGCTGTTGATTTTTTACAGTTCAGTTGGAAATGGGTCTTTCTTTGTCTATACTGAATTTTTCAGTCATTTTGCTAAGCAGTAGACCTTCTCTTCTGCACAATTTACTTTAAATTCCTCTATCTCATTCTTGGAGTATTGATGTTCTGTTGCATTTCATCCTTTTAGAGCTGCATTTTCCTTTTGTCTTCCATTTATATACTTTTGAGATGAGTTATTTTTTGGCATCAATGATTTCCTTTGTGCTCTCAATTGTGACTCCTGATAAATGTGCTCCAACATAACACCTTTCTGAAAATTGGAAAGATCATTTGTCTTACCCATGACTGGATCAACTAAGAAGCCACAGGAAAACGTACAGTATTTATCTGCTACCAAGAAACTTGTGATCATATGTATATATATCAAATTATAAGAAAGGATTCAGTAAACAGCCAAAACAAAGAATGGGAAGCAGCAAATTTAAACTACATGATTGAGTAGTGAATACAACAACTTTCTAGAACCACATTAATTCGCACATCAAGAATGTCCCTTACATTGGGAGCAGCTTAGCAGGGAAAATGAAAGACCAGTCAAAAGGGGAAGAACATTCAAGGAGATGCTTGTTTTGAAAAGACTGTAAACAAAGATATCTGAATGATTGATTGATTAAGAAAAGGCAGCTATTCAAAAGTGACTGTTCACACTGGATTACTGTGTAAGGAGATATTCAAAATAGAAGTATATGCAAATTTCCCCACAAAACTGAAGGTGTGGAAAAGAGTTGGCAGTTTAATTTTTGAAGTGTGAAGATGTAGCTTAAGTGTGCATAGCATGTGTAGGACAGTCTGGCTGGCTGGTCCTGTCTCAAGTAAAGAAAAATAGAAAGGTGGTGTGAATATAAAAACTGAAATGATAATGCAGTTGGTGGGGAGGAAGAAGAGAGGCAATGAAGGCTGGAATCAAGCCATAGAATTCCATTGGTGGATTGTTACCTGTTGCTTATTATGGATCAAGGTAAAAGTGTATTGAGATTGGATGGTTTATCAGATGTCTAGCTCTATTAGTCAGAAGAATTTTATTACTACTAACATAAAAATAAAATGATCTGTAGAAAAGCAGTATTCTTACATCAGCAGGAGAGTCCTTATTATGCAGTGGAAAAAATGTATGCGATGCAATGCAACAGTCGTCGTAACACATGATATATGAATGTATTTGAAAGAGAATATTATGGCAGACTGTATCATTTATTAGTTGCCTGGGTCTTTTGGACTGCTATTAACATGGCAAATATAAGCAAGAGTGTACTCCAGTTTAGTATTATATATGTGAAAGAGAAAGACTTAACAATATAAATTTTTTTTTTTTTTTTTTTGTAGTTGTTGGCGCATCGGCTTCTGTCGCCATAATGCACCTTCCAAGGTTTCTGCAGTACTTTGATCCAAGCTTGAGGCGGGATTCAAACCCGCGACCTTTGGGTTGCCAGGCAGGCACTTTACCCACCCGGCTAGCCCGGTCGGCCAATATAAATGGTAAAGAGTGAAGATAAAATAAATGTAGGTAAAGATAAGTGGAAAGTAAATTTCATTATTGAGTTTGAATATCAGAGATAATTGGGCAGAAAACAATAAATTGAACAACAGATGCATTTCTTGTGAAATAGTATTATCTATAACAGATTTGTGAATAATATGTATGATTTTATGTAGTGTCATAAGAACTTGAAAGAAAGATGAATTGAGAGGGCAATTTATATTGGCAAAACTTTATGAACTGAATTTTAAGTCACAGAAATAGGTTTTTTTTTTTTTTTTTTTTTTTTTCAGAATTATAGGTGTGAAATGGAAATATCATGAAAGCTTGAATGATAGGTATTGATATTATAAGAATACGAGCAGAAAATTATATAGATTTGTTGAATTAAGCATCATTAAGGAGGTAATTTGTATATTTAATTGTTAAGGTAAGAGAGGTGGTCAGGTCTTTGCAATTAATAATTGAAGTTGCATTAGTTTTTGTTTTATTGTACTAGCCTGTCCCAGCCAGCTTTTCTGGCTGGGACAGGCTAGTACAACCCCACCACCTGTTTACAATACTATACAGATAATTATAGACTTACAGCCACTAATTAATACCAACTCCATTATAATACATTGAATCTCTGCAGTTCATGTAATATGAATTTGAAGGCCCTGCCATGAAGAGTAGCTAGTAAGAAATTGTTGCAGTTAGTTTGTGATGTCCAATCTGGGAAAAAGTCTTTAATAAATTAAATATTATCTTGAAAGTTGAATTTCATACCTTGGTGCTGATTAAGGCAAATTTCATTAAATCAAGAAGGAAAATGTTCATTTATTAATGGTTCCCCTTTATGGCTACGTTTAAAAACCTTGTATAATAAATGTTTTGTTATCCTATTTTGAGAGTCAGCCTCAATTGCTTATACAAAATTTTGCCTAATGTACATATTTGCAAAAAAACCAGTTCTTGGATCATGTTCAGAATTATTATGGCAGTCAGCAGCCTTTGAAGGTCAAAAATTGTCACAGAATGATGTAGGACATATAAATTAATAAAATGTTCTCCCCCACAGTACCTGAATAATAACAAGAGACTTTGCATGCTCCCTGATAAGAAAACAGACAGCTGGAGAAACTTCAGATTCTGGCCACAGACTTGAAAGTTTGCTTCTTATATCACCATTTGTTGGTCCACAGTTGCGAGTAGCTTCTGAAGTATGTCCAGACTCCTAAGAGAGGAGAAAATATGCATTGGTTTCTCAAAAGTTCAAAGACCATGCTTATATCAAATTAATGAATTAATATGGATAATTAAAAACTATAATTATCAATCAATGTTCCTATTATTAAAAATGTCTTAGGTAGTTTCTGACACTATTTGCTTCTTGATCATTATTAGTGCATGCCACCAATCATTATGTAGTAAACCTACCAAAGTGACCACTCACAGGACTGCCCAAAAGTGGTTGCTTTAGCCAGCGATCACTATATTCAGGATTTTTAATTTTTATGCAAAAAATTTTACCACTTCTACAAAGCTAAGCAAAAAAGTTATATTCAAATAGTTAATTGCTATATTTTTTCTGGCTTCAGAACAATTTTCTTACATTACAATCCAATTCAAACATAAATTTGCAATATATGTGAAGCTATACTAGAAACAAAAATGTTAACCAGAGTGCTAATATTAGTAGTGTTGCACATGACAACAAAAACAATTAACACATGCTAAAGTTAAACATCAGTTAGTGCCAGCTCTCACAATCAAATGCTATCATTAGTCATAACAAGGACTTACAATTGATAATGACCATCTTAATCTTCTTTGAACTTAATTTTCCAGCCTGAACAGCATTCCAGTCAAAAACACAGGGTTTCTAGGAGATATTCTGAAATAAAAATACTCTGAAGAGCATTCTCCCCCCCCCCATTTCACCCTGCCATTTTTAACAACACTTTTAAAATAAAATCTGTTATTCTACGTTGATAGCAGTCTACTTTGAACTTGTTCAATTTTATTTTTACACTTTTATATGTATTTTTTAAATAAAATCAAAAATAAATACACAGGTAGCATGCTGATATTTTTGATTCCAGGGAAGAGTAACGGATAATTGTTAAATAATATACTTTCCAAATTTTGGGGATCAGGTGATACAATACAGTCCTTTTAAAACACCTGGCCTATATTCTGAAACAAATTTCTGAGGGAGACTATTCCCTTGATTTTCTCCTGTTCATATTATTTGCAATTAATTAGGAGACTGGCATCTCTTCCTAATGATAAATTAGTAAAGAAAAAGTTGTTGGCACAAGTCTCTGTAGGCATGCTACACTCCACTTGCAGCTATCCTTTTTAAACTACAGAGTAGTGTGTACATGATTGTGTGACTGTTGATCACCTGTTTATAACTGTTGATCAACACTAGTCTTGATTTGATTTGGTTTAATTAATTTATCATGCAGTGTAGTATAACTATCAACCTTACAACTATAAGGGTGATAGTACAACTATTAACTTTATCATTATCTGATTCACTGCCAAGAGCAAATTGGCCCTAACACACACATACATACAAAGATCAAAAATATTTAGATAATCTCAGGTAACTGCAAAGATCTTTTAATTCAGAGACCTAATGCATAGTGTCTTGGGGCTATATGACAGCATCACCCCTCTGGCAAAGCTGGTTTGGAGGAAGGTAGTTTTGGCCACAGAATAGGCTGTGGCCACAGATGTTCGGTGGGACAAATTAGACTTCAACAAAAATAGAGGCCAGTTAACATTTTCAACTTCATTGCCCACAAACCAGTCTTGTATGAAATGAAGTGTTTTCATCTGATACTAACAGCATCCATTTTTAGTATTGCCAGAAAACAGCCCTATACCATCTGACTGGAAGCACTATGGGAAATCTGCCCAATTCCTTCTGCCGCCGTTCTAGAGTCTGTGAACTTCGGAATGACACCACACTAAATGCTGCTATTGGACTTGATGTACAGCTGCATTACCATTAAGTTTAAGAGTATGCCTTCTCTGTGGATGGTTCACTTACTGATGGATTACTCTGACCTCTTGTGCTTATATTTTGGATGTTTTTCAAAGGAGGCACAAGTCAGGCACAAACTATCCTGTTTATGGTTTGTTAAACATACAATATGTACTTGTCTAGAACTTTTATTTAAACCAAAAGTATCCTCTACAGTCTTCCATCAAAATGAAGTTTGAGAGGTTTGGACAAGGTCGAAGCTGTGTGCATGGAAAGGTTATTGATGTGGCATTCAGTTGCATTCATAAACTGAAAGTTGTATGTTCCAATCCACAACCCATACTAACTTTTTTAACATACTACTGTAAATGTAGACTAGCATGATTTATAGTGATATATCTAAGATGATATCCATCTACTAACTTCTGGCAAAACACATAACATTTGTGGAGAAATAGCTGAATACTTCTGGTGCAATCATCAGATCAACCAGAACAAAGGGACCTTCCCCAGCAAAAGTCACTTTTATAGTTTATTAACAAATTATAGAAGTAAAAATTTTGTTTTATTATATTTGGCTTGATAAGCAGCTTATCAACAAATAAACTCATTTAGAGTGACATGGAACTGATTCTTCTAATTGCTAGATATTTGTTATATTTCTAAAAGAGCAAGTCATGAAATGAAGCGTGAATGCACAAAATTCATAAAAAAAAAAGACTAACATTCTTTTCAAAATCAACTATGGACCATGTAATAAAGGTAATATCCTGCTAGATTACAAAAAAGGAAAATGCACAAAGTTAGTCTTATAGATAGTTAAAATTCAGGGAAGTGCAGTAGTTTTCTCTCCAAGTCTTGTTATTCTGTAGAGTGATAGAAGCAACTTTGCAGAATTTTCACATTTCTGATGAACTTTAATTAATATGTGTGTAATTCTGTACTAAAATGCAAAAATGTTGGAGCTGGTAATCTTAAATGCATTGTGTAAACAATCTCATATGTATATCTGTTATTAGCTACTAAATGGTAGAGTCAAGTACTTAGTGTATATATTGTTATTCATTGCTATCAAGACACACTGTTGCAAGATTTTAGTGATTTAATTGCAGCCTTCTGTAATATCTAACTCCATCCAGCACATACTGCATACATTTTGATATAATGCACATAGGAGAGGATTGGCAGAAAAAAAAAGACAGGGGAAAAGAGAGTGTGTGTGTGTTGTTAATATCTAGAAAAAGGAATCATAAGAGCAGTGAAAACTAATTTTAAACATTAGTTGAAATTTAAAAGAAAGAAATTCCCACACCTGTGTTTACCGAGAAAGGTTGTAAAGCATGGAACTTTTTTTTTTTTTTTTTTTTACTCTCCTAACTTCAAATAAAGGTGCTATTTTTCTACAAATCTGAAATATAAAGGATACTTGCAGTCAGCTGTTAAACCAGTAGAGGGCTCTTAACATACAGAATGATGTTTTTTTAGAGACTGTGTGTGAACGGTTTAAAGAAATATTCTCCTTTGAATCTTTTTAATATTAAAAATTGCTTAGAAAATGTTAGTGGAATACTCTTTAAGTAATTTTAAAGCAGGTAGCATCAAAATATTGTATTTGAGTATTGTATTATATTTGAGTGCTTATATATTGCCATCCCAAGAGTGGCAATATATAAAATGCCTTTCATAACACCAGATACCAAACTACCTTTTTTTTTATCATACTTATACATTGTAAATATGATAAATTTTTTTTTTTTTTTTAAATACCCTCTGGCTTGTTTTTGTAAAGAGACTCACTATTTGTTTGACACAGTTACACTACAAAATTCAATCATAATTTATTAAGGATAACTGAACTTATGTGTTTGTTAATAATATTGGAAACCATCTATCGGCCAATTTGGACAAAGTATATATATAAAATATCTTAAGTTTTTTTAATTAAATTAAAAAGTGGGGCAGTACAATTTTTTTTTTTTTTTTTTTTTTGTCCATTGACTAAAGTCGTTTTTGATACATCAGCGACTAATATACAACTTGTACTGTTGTATATTACGTCTGTACAAGTGTGTTCGCGGGCCGATTTTCATTTTGTGTGGTACGAAAAATCTGCAATAACTCACGGGGGGGGGGATCTACTCCCTCTGCCTGAGGTCAGCTAACTAGATCCTCGATTGCAGAGCACTTTATACATTCCTCCAGTCATAGACAGAAATTGAACCCAGACCTCCCCAAAAGCATGTAATAATTCCTCATCTGATACACCATTTGTGTTATGCTCATTATATTACATTATTTATCTGTGATGTAATGCGAACAATTAAAATGTGTTCTTGTTTATACTCAGCCAGGTCAAAGAAGCTATATTAATTATTTCTTGCCAATAAATACAATCACTAACCATATTTAGTAGCCACACGAGCTTGAATCACGGTCTACTCAAAGTGCATGTGCTTCTGCACCTTTGCGCTCCATTACAAAAAAATAAGGCACAGTATGGCCCAAGAGGTCAGAAAAATCCCAAATACAACAACATTACTGAAGCACTCTCCATTTTTAAAGTTTCTGTGCATCATCATTCAAGAATTACCCGCAAATGAATGTTTGGCACGGCAAATGTACCAACTGATGATTAAAGGTAATAAGGAATACATTAAAACCTCAATTTAACAATGTTTATGGGGGGGGGGGCTAAATCTAATATTCCATTAAACTCAAATACATACATAAATACATTTTACTTAATTTATTGTGTGAAGAAAGCTTGAAATTTTTCTGTTGTATAGTGGCGGTTGAAACTGTGGCTTATTTAGTGTAAGGAGTTCTCAACTACCACCCGAAGGGGAGGTTTGGATGGCTCCCTACTGATATCTGATACTCTTGGTGCTCTGCTTTATTGTAAAAATATTTTAGCTGATGGCAAATATTTTTTTACAATAACATAAAACTATATTATGAACTATCAGACTGAAGCAGTTAGGTCCCCATATAGATGAAATGCCTGGTTCAATGGACACTGTCCATTATTACCTAAGTCCATTAAATTGAGATCTGTTTAAGCAATAGTTTACTATACAAGGTGTGTTGGATCCAATGCACCCTGAAAATATTTTTCAGTGTGTAGCATCTGTTTGAGTATAATATGAAGGATTTGCTTATTACAATGGGGAAGACACTTGTTTCCAACTAACTTTTGTAATCTCACTTGACTCTCTCTTGACACATGAAAATTGTTATAAAAACCACTCTTTTACCATGTGAGCTAATAACATAGTTTATTACTATAATGCATTAGGGCTTATGCCTCAATCTGAAAGAAAGTTAGACTATGTACAAATGCATCATGTTAGTACACAGCCAATTCTAGATTAGCAAATTATTTGCACAAGCGGTATCAATGTGACTAATAAGTGACTTAAATGATGCCGTTTTTGCAAATAATTTGCTAATCTAGAATTGGCTGTATACTACCATGATGCATTTGCACTAATTTGTACATGGTCTAACTTTCTCAGCGCTTGAGGCATAAGCCCTAATGCATTATAGTCTTAATTCATCTTATACACCACAAGGCATCTCATATTGTGGAGTTATACTTCATAACTGTTTTGCCATCATTACATCACTTGGGTACCTACCCACCCACCAAAGAAGGGCCAAATAGCCCTGAAACAGCACCAGGGGGGAGAGCCTGATGGTGTCCGAAGTTTCCAAGAATAGGTAACAATAGCCTTCTCCACTGGGGAAGTGTTGCCTATTCAAGAAGTTTGAGTTTTTGAGTGGTGTGAGTTGAAGGAGTTACTGTCCCTTTCATTCTTCTACACCATTTCGTTTCCTCTTCCACTCCTACTATTACTTTCCCCCTCTACCTTTTTGCTTTTCTAAGTCTAATAGGGACAAGTGGATAGTCGAGTTATTATCCCACACATATACAAAATAGCTCTGAAATGGTGCTGTCTGGGTGGTGGTATCCACTGAGAATAAGTAACAAGTCTTCTCCTTCAGGTGAAGCGTTACTTATTCGAAGTAGTGCAATGTCATGGCAACTCGTCGTGAAGGTATCCACAATATGAGATATGACTTAAACGATGCCACTTTTGCAAATAATTCGCTAATCTAGAATTAGCTGTGTACTAACATGATGCATTTGCACTAATTTGTATAAGTTTATTAAGCTTATAGCCCAAACTGTATATATTTAAGGTGACTTTTCAGGCAACTCACCACTGCCTATCATCAGACCATATATTGCCTGTTAGGGGAAGAAAATAGAGTTACGATTTGGGAACATTTGTAATTAATTATTAATTGCAAATTTTAGAGGTTTTTAGGCAATCCAAGCAGAGGAATTTCTTATGGTTAAAATTACATTAGGGTTACACAGGGTTGTACGATGGATTAAGGTAAATACGTACAGATACACATACATAAAAATTAAAATTCTTATCTACTGTCTGGCTCCTGGTTGCCAATGCAGCAACCTGTTGTGGATACTGGCAAGAGGTGGTGCTAAACAGTTACATTATAGAAGTTACATCTATTGGCCAATAGTAGAGTGCCAAGTTTTACTATCCTGGATCCATTAGTTCTTGTTTGCACTACCTTCATGCTCAGATTATTAGCTGGGGGTCTGGAGAGAGAGTTGTGTGTGGGCTGCTCTTCAGGATTTTTGGAGTATTTTCTTTTTTTTCTCAATTTTCCATATTGAAAAAGAATAGTTATTATAACAATTAATAAGATTAATTTTCATGGAAAACAACCACCACGTAACTTCCTTCCCTAACTACACTAGATCTCTTGACACAATTTTAATGGTTATGTGTTCTGAAAGGTTTTTACTTTATCTACTGCTCTTTAGACAATGTATTTGACATTTTAATGGCATAGTAAATTATTACAAAACATAAGAAATTACTATTGGGCCAAAAAAAAAAAAATATATATATATATATATATATATATATATATATATTCTTTTTTATATGCAGGCAGTTCTCGTTTTACAAGTTTTCGCTTTACGAGTTTTTTCCCCTCAAGTATCAACAAAATCGAAAATATGAACATTAATAGCAAAAAATGAATGTTAAACATTCATAAATACCGCATTCCAAACCACGTACATAGCTATACAATACGGTGTACCCTGCTTTACGATATTAATCAGTTCCAGAGACACCATCGTATCTTAAAATATTGTAATGTGAACTCAATAACACATTGTTTTGTTTTGTAATTTGTTTCAAGATCTCGGAAGTTGAAATTTTTGGTGTATAACTAAGCTATTTATCATTCTAAAATGTCATTTTTAAGGTCACAAGCATGACCTTAAGGCCATATAAAAGGTCGTAAGCGTGGTTTGTAAATTGTATTAGTTACCAATTCAAATCATTAAAATGCACTGCACTACACTCTCATCGTTATCATATGTTATAAGAATCAGTTTTAAACGTCTTTGTGATATTTTTCTAAAGCACATTTCTGGAAGTCATGATCATAAAACAATAAATACAATTTGCACTTTCCGGTTTATTGGGCTTTTCTGTTACTACAAGCAATTATAAACAGGTAGTAAACTCTGATCTTTTTGCATTTCTGAAAATACCGATAGATAGAATTGTGTGGGGGTTTTTACGTTATTATGGTAAAATGTGTTTCCCTTTTACTGAAATCTTCAATCATATAAAAAACATGAATAAATTTTCAGAATCTTCTCTTCATTCCCTTTTTTTAAAGCTTCATAAACTTGTTACTCCACGTGAATCGCGTTAGTTGCGATTTGTGTGTTAAAAAATGCTTATGCATGCAATCATGAAATTTATAATTAAAAGAGAAGATTATCTTGGAAATAAATGCCTCTTGAAACATTTCTGAAGACGATTCCTTGTGCAACAAGCCAAATGCAACAGTGCTAAGCCAATAATGAATGATCAACAAGTGTGCATTTAGTCAATGATGAAGAATAAACATTCTTTAACATTTGTAAGTCGTAAATAATTTCTCTATTATTATAATTTGCTTGATTTTACAGGCTACGTTTTCATTTCTTTGGATAAATCAATCATTGTTTAAACAAAGTAATTAGCTAAGGTGGTAGATGACTTTCATCAACCGGTGAAATACCACCACTTTGCTTATTGGAGGCTTGAAGTGGTGAAACCCATGTTTAGTCTCTAGAGCAAAGTTTCCGGCATCCCCCTCCCCCCATACTTCTCCTTCAACCCATGCACGGTACTAAGTACTATAGGTTTTGATACCTTTCGTGTTTGGGGTTTTCATAAAAAAAAAAAAAAAAAAAAAAAAACATTTCATTGTTCAGAACGTAATCCCTATTTTTAACTTATGTCCATGGGAAATAAATTCCCGCTTTACGAGTGCGCACTAGGAACAAATTAACTCGTAAAGTCGAGATACACACAGTAGCCCCCCCTTATCCGTGGGGGATGGCTGAAACCGCAGATAGTACCGAACCCTATATATACTATATTTTTTCCTATATACATACCTATGATAAAGTTTAATTTATAAATTAGGCACAATAAGAGATTAACAACAGACTAGAACAATTATAGCAGTATACTATAATAAAAGTTATGTGAATGTGGTCTCTCTCTCTCTCTCTCTTAAAATATCTTATTGTACTGTATCATCACCCTTATGATGATGATGATACAATGCCTATGAGATGAAGTGAGGTGAGGTGAATGATGTAGGCATTGTGATGTAGTGTTAGGCTACTACAGTATTGACCTTCTGATATGTCAGAAGGAGGATCATCTGCTTCTGGGGATAGCTGAAGGCTTTTTTTTTTTTTTTTTTGCCGAAACCTTTTGGAAGGACATTGTAATCGGAAGTTGTCTCTTTTTAACTCATCAAAATGTTGCTGCAGAGGTTGTAATCCTTCGATGATTATACGAGTGACTTTAACGCTGTGTTCCATCCAAGGATCGTATTCTATAATTTTGCCCTTTAATGTCTGTGCAACTTGAAACACTTCAGCAAATTTCGGTAATGTCCACATTGCTGGTTCTGCTTCTTCTTCCTCTGTAGATGTCTCAACAAGTTCTTCCAATTCCTCATTTGTTAACACTTCTCGATTGCCTTCAATATGTTCTTTCATTTCCTCATCAAGCATTTTGGCAAATCCTTCTCTACCACCAACTTGTCTTACTGCGTGAATGATTTTCCTAACTTCTCCATCAATCCCCAGGAAGCCTTTAAAATCATTCACGACTTCACTCCACAAGTACTTCCAGCAGGCATTTACAGATTCTGGTTTTAATTCATCAATTGCAGCTTTGATGAATGTTATTGTGTTAGCAATAGTGAATGATTTCCAGCACTACATTATGTCCAGATTAAGATCTGCGTCAATTTCTGATCGAATGCGATAAAATACCAGGTGGGTGTATGTGGCCTTGACAAACCGAATGATGCCCTGATCAAGAGGCTGAAGCAATGAGGTTGTATTTGAAGGTAAAAATACATCCTTAACATTTTCATAGCAAACAGATTCAGGATGGCCAGGTGCATTGTCTTTTTTTTTTTTTTTTTTTTTTTCATGTGAACCCCAAACACAAGAGATATTAGAACCTGTAGTACTTAGTACCGTGCTTCGGTTGGAAGTTGGGAAGACGAAAGAAGATATTTGTTGACATTGGACTTGAACTTCTGTAGATTGCAATTTTCAGGAAATACGTATGAAGGAAGGTTGTTCCAGAAAACGGCAGTTGAATGAATAAATGAGGAAGATGAAAAGATGATCTGTGGGTTTGAAGTTGGACAGTAAATGGATGTTGGCTGGTGGTGGCACGTGTTCGGACTGTTTTCAAAGAGAGAGCTGGAATTATAGAAGCCAATTCAGAAGAACAGTACCCATGGAAGTATCTGTAGAAGAGGCATGCAGCAGAAACAGTACGTCTATGAGAAAGCGAGTGGAGAGACTCTGTTAGAGATGAATCATTAATTAACCTAACTGCCCTCTTCTGAATGGAATCGAGAAGCCTGAGAGAGGTCTTGGGGGCACCACCCCAGATGTGGGAACAATATTCCATGGCAGGGCGGATTTGCGATTTATACAGAGTGAGCAGCTGTTTAGAAGAAAAGTAACGCCGAGAGCGAAAGAGAAAACCAAGTTTTTTATTTGCAGAGGAAGCAATATTTGTAATGTGCTTGTGCCAAGAGAGATTAGAAGTCAGGGTAATCCCCAAAAGAGATATATCATTTTGCCTAGAAATCGGAGTGTCACTAAAGATAAGCATAGGAGCAGAAGAATCCTTTTTCCGAGATATAAGACAAGACTCCGAGATATAAGACAAGACTGAGTTTTAGAAGGGTTCAAATCAACTAAGTTGTCTTTGCCCCACTGGAGAATTACCTGAAGATCGGCATTTAAGGAATTGGTAGCAGATTTTCAAGAAGTTGAAGCGGATTGAGCAGGACAAGGTTTCTCAAAGTGGAAAGTGGAATGCAATGTGCTAACATCGGCAAAACTATGGATAGGATTTCCAGTCAATGGAAGAAGGTCATTAATATACAAGAGGAAAAGAGTGGGGAAAAGAACTGAACCTTGGGGGACACCGGCATTAGTGGAGAAGTTAGAAGACAGAAACGGCCTCCGTAGCCGAGTGGGCAGGAGTGGGAGTGGTAGCACACGCTCTTTGAGTAGGCCGGGGTTCAAGCCCCTGACTGCTGAATACGGTTGATCTGCCAACCCGCACTGGACCAGCGTGGCAGATTACGGTCCATTTCCCTCAGCATGAATTGTTGAGGAGGCTTCCATCCTGCAGTGGGTTGATAATGGCTGCACTTTACTTTTTTTTTTTTAGAAGACAGAGAGCCATCTACCATCACTCTCAGTGAGCGATAAGAGAGAAAACTGGATAACCAATTACTAAAAACAGTTGGCAAACCATAAGATGGAAGCTTGTTTCGAAGACCTTTATGCCAAACACGATCAAAAGCCTTTGAGGTGTCAAGAGCAACTACTTGTGTTTCGCCGAACCTTTCCATTGAATTAGTCCATAAATGGGTAAAATAAGCCAGAATATCACCAGTGGATCGACACTGATGGAATCCATACTGGCGATCGTTGATCAGACGGAAGGTTTCTAGGTAGTTTAAGGGTTGGCGGTTAATTGATTTCTCCATTACTTTAGAAAGAGTAGAAGTAATTGCAATGGGACGATAATTGGATGGGAGGGATTTGTCACCCTTTTTAGGAACTGGCTGGATATGAGAAAATTTCCAAGCAGAAGGAAAAACACCTTTGGAATAAGAAATTGAAAAAAGGTGGCAAAGAATAGGAGTAAGTTCAGGAGCACAAGTGGAGAAATACCATCAGGACCTGGGGCTTTCTTAGCATCAAGATTAATCAAAATCCTTCTGATATCCTTTTGACGGAAGACCACAGGAGGCATTCAATGGAGCGTGTTGGGAATGGTGGGAGGTGTTTTACCAAGTTCATTAATACATGAGCTGGAAGAAAAGTGGGATGCTAGCAGGTCAGCTTTATCCTTGGCTGAAGTGAAACAGAACCATCTGGTTTGGACAGAGGTGGTAGCAGAAATGGGCAAAAGTTGCAGCCAATAGCTTTGGCAAGAGACCAGAATGCTCGGCTACCATTAGGGCAAGAAGCAAGTTTTCTACTCTTAGCCTGTTCAAACTCACTCTAGTTTGGACTGATTAATAACTGCTTTACAATTGTTGCAAGCTTTGGTGTAGGCAGAAAATGAAACTGAAGAATTAGAAACAAACAAATCACGATATGCAACATTCTTCTCTTGAACAGTCTTAGCACATTTATTGGAAAACCAACGTTTAGATAAAGGACGAGATTTTAAAGTGGAGTATGGGATAAAGGATTCCATTCCTGCAAGAATAATTTCACTGACACGATCTGAGCAAACTTTGACATCAGAAGTTTTGAAACAGTAATGCGACCAAGGAAAAGAAGTCTCGCAGGTCATCCCATTTTGCATTCTTGTAATGCCAAACAACACGAGGTTGGGAATAGCCATGAGATAAAGGTTCCAGATAAAGGAGAAGAGACAATCACCAAGTTGTGATCTGAAGTGCCTAAAGGACCTCTCACTTCGACCATGTACTTAGAAGGGTTGTTTGTGAGAAAAAGATCCGAGCGTATTGGCTGTATGATTAGGATTGTCCGGTATTCTTGTAGGTAAATGAACAATCTGTGCTAGGTCATTAGTAATTGCAAAAGCCTCAGCATCTCGACCTGCTGGGTCGGTGTGACTAGAAAACGGAAGCCAGCTGGAGTTGTGAACATTAAAATCACCAAGGAAAATTACCTCACTGTTAGGAAAGTTGGACTGGAGAAAGTCAAGTTGCAAAGAGAAGAAGTCAAAGAGCTCCAAGTGATTAGTGGAGTTGGGAGAACAGTAGAGACAACAGATGAATTTGACACAATGAGGTGGAGAGATTTTAAGCCAGAGTAGATCAAAGAGAGGAGATTCCAAATTGCCAAGTCTCTGACACGGAATATCAGAATGGACATATGCACAAGTACCACCTTTGAGGCGAAAGGAATCATACAGCGAATAATTTGGTCATCTGAATGAGCAGTAGTTGAATCAACCGATAACTGAGATTCTGTCAGAAAAAGTACATGGGGTTTGGCAGACTGCAAGTGGAAATGGACATCGTTGAGATTAGAATTGAGACCACGTATATTTGTGAAATGAATTAGGAAGTGCTTGGGAGGTTTAGATCTTTTCGCAGATAAGCTTGCTCTATTAGTTTGACAATTCATGGTGTATTCAATAGTAAGAAAAAGTGGGTGGGACATGCTGTATGAAGTAATGAAATTTTTGGATATTGCGTACACGTGGTAAGAATATACCACGTGTAAGAATATAAGATCCTTGACATAACATGGCCTCGACAATGCTCCCCGCAAACACACTACTCGGACTCCCTCCAGTCACTATCTGGCAGAGTAGAGGTAACAAGATTATACACTAGCTGATCCAGAAGCCTCCTAGAGAGTTACCAATAGGTTCGGGCCAGCCTGCGAACACCGTTTTAGAGCTGTACTTTTGAAATGTAAGGAATATTGGACCTCGCCACAATGTTCATCATAACCTCAAAAGTCATCAATCATACTGCATGATGGAAGAGATAGGGAGGGGTTGACTGGAACTTAGCTCTAGATACTAAACATAGGTTCCACCACTTCAAGCCTCCAATAAGCAAAGTGGTGGTATTTCACCGGTTTATGAGAGCCATCTACTACCTAGTAATACCTGGTAACATAGAGGTTCGGCGTTCCTCCATGTGGTGTGGGCGCCACACCTCAACCCCTGCTTATGTTGGTCCACACCTGGGTGGTTACCCACCATGTACTTGTGCATGGAGGTTATTCCCAAGATTACTAACAGTCTCACCATTGTGAAGGTGCAAGCAGAGGATTTGACTGTCACAGACCGTCCGGACTTTGCCGAAATTGGGTCCACATGACTTGAGTGTCACCCGAATATCAGTTTCATCAGCGTTTTAGACTCCCAGGTAGCAAGTACAGCTTGTCTGGTATATCTGAGAGAATGTCTGTGACAATCTCAATAGGACTTTAAATTCCAGCCATTCCTCTTCCAAGTATTTTTTTCACTTCTGGGATGGTGGAACCATTCCATAAACAAGATGGCTGTCACCCATGCTTTCAGATTATGCTGCCAGAACACTAGATCACCAAAACTTCTATAATGTAATGGGCAGATAATTTTTGTTTTTGAGAGCTTGTGGGTTCTTCGCTCTGTGCACTAGCCTGGCTTTATCATATGCCCTGCAGTGTTGCCACATAGTACTAGAGTTAATCTGTTCTTCCATGTTTTATGCCCTGGTGCCTCCTTTGCACTTTTATGAGTGTAGGTTCTATTGGGCATCTTCTTCCAGAAGACGCCCAGTTTCATCGCAATTGAAGACTTGCTTTGGATGGTATACTTTCTCCTTAATTAACTTCTTCAACTCTGCCAGAAATATGGCAGTAGCTTCTTCATCAGCAGACACAGCCTCTCCAGTAATTTTTATATTTTTCAGTCCAAACCTATTCCCGAACCTGTGTAACCATCCCTTACTTGCAGTAAATGGCTTGGTGTCACTCGTTTCAGGGAATCCCTTGCTGAAGTCTTCATATAGGCTCAATGCTTTCTGGTGCAACACATTGCCATCAATCGGAACACGTTTTCTGTTCATGTGTTCCACGCACAAATTTAATGCCTTTTCCATCTTAACTAAGCACACTGTGGCCGTAACTTTTGCAGTTTGAGGTGCAACAGCAAAACTAGTACAAATTTCTTTTTCCTTCACAATTGCACAGATAGAAGATTCATTCTTACTGTAGATATTAGCAACCTCAACATACGATTTTTTTTCTTTCCTTATTAAGTCGAGAACTTAATAAGGAAGCACTTTACAGCTTCTCTTTGGCATATCTGAATTGTCAGAATCACTACTCTTGCGCTTTGGGGCCATTATTAAGTAAAATAAGGGTTACTTGAACCCAAGCACTGCAATACCGCAACAGCCAATCTGATAACCGAGATGGCTACTTCTAAGTGACTAATGGGCAGGTAGTGTATTTGGGACATGAACCATCCCTTTGCTGGACAAAGGGATGGTTCATGTCCCAAATACACTACCCGCCCATTAGTCACATGAACCATCCCTTTGCTGGACAAAGGAATGATTCATGTCCCAGGCAGGATGGCGTGAGATTTCATCACACTACTCAGAATAGCGCACAATTTAAAACTTATGAATTGTTTATTTCTGGAATTTTCCGTTTAATATTTTCGGACCGCGGTTGACCACGGGTAACTGAAACCGTGGATAAGGGGAGGACTACTGTATGTCACTTTGCTGAACAGACAGGAAAGTCTCAGGAATATTACACTGTAATGAATTCGAAAAAGCTACGGCCAAATATGCAAAATTCTGAAGAAGAACAAAAAACAGATTAACAAAGAATCTTTACATCTTCATATTGCACTGCAAATCTTGAGGGAGGGGAAGGAAACAGAGCTAATGGAACCAGCAATGCTATCCTAAATTGTCCTACTAGAAACATTGAAGATGCCTTTAAACCTGAAAATGCTTATCACACTGATCTTTACTTCATTCTTGAAGTCTCTTCCCATCCCTCCCTGCTCACACACATGGATTAAAAAAAAAAAAAAAAACACCTGATGAATTAACGACTTCTATTCTTAACGAGAGAAATTTATTTTCTATGTATTGACAATAATGATATAGATTTTAATGAATACAAGAGGGGAAAAAAAAGCAGCTTCGTGAACCTGATGACGACACTGGTTGCAGAGAATGAAGGTTCCAGAGTTATAAGTTATGTTGTTCAGATTATCTTTCATGTAAAAAAAAAAAAAAGTTCGTTAAGTATGACTATTAATCATGAATGACTGTCTTCACTGGAATCTACTGATCCTATTTTAATTTTATAAATTGACATTTAGGTAAGAGCATGCTCTTACCTAAACTTATTACTAATCATTCATTCATTGACACAAGTGTCCTGTGAATAATATACTATTAAATAGTAATAGTATATCTCAAAGGAGATGTTCGATAAGGGCACCTTTCATTACTCTGCAAATGTCCAACCTCTATAGTTTAATTCCTTCTTTTCCAAACAAAATTCCACCACCCTTGGTTTTGTCATCGATTGACAACTTCTGTATGAGCTGTAAGCTTTCCGGTTTCATCATCAGATGACGACATAACACTTTACACACCGTCGACTTTGACATACTAAGCTCACAACTGGCACGTTGTGAGCTTAATAAGTCAAAGGATTTATCTAGGCTTTGCGTAACACTTACTCAAACCACCTCCACTGCCTCCTCACAATCTTCTGTTTGGCCACCACCTTGCAGAACTGTAGGTCTATCTGGCAGCTACTTTTTAAATTGTGTTCAAAATTTACGCATAACAGCAATGGCAGACCAGCTCGTTGAACCAAAGTAGGCACTGCACCTTCTCGAGGTTGATCTCGTGTAATCTAACTGCTGACATCAAAAACGAGAAACAAAGAATTTGGAATGAACTTTTCAATGTGCGGCAATCACGATGGTATACCAGTACTACTGGTCAAGTCATCTGTTCTTTTGTACCTGTAGTTGCCTTCCCTCTCAACAAGAATATTTGCAAATGATTTAGCTTAACAATGTCATTTATACATACTGGGAATGGCTCCATTAACTCCAAACACTAATCTCTGCTTGTGTGATGCTGAGGAAACCTGGACGCATATTCTATATCGCTGAAACCTATACCACAACAGATCTAAACGACAAACTGCTGTTAGCAATTTTTCGGAAGGAAATGAAGTGACTCTGAAAATTCTGTATGATCTCAGCTCTACAACAATTCATTTCTGCTGTTTTCACCAAAAGAATGCAATTTTTCTCAGGTTTCTCATCATCTCAACAACGTGGAACCAACCCAACTCCTGCAACGTCTGTCATTGCCTCTGAGACTGACTTTTCCTGTCATCTACATTACAGCATCCTTGATGTTTTAAATCTGAACCATTCCAAAATGGACTGCTAGGATTCATATTGGACTTAATCCAATGTGACTGTACTGACATGGATATTCTACTTGTCTACTTTTTTTTTTCACATTTTTTATTTTACTATGACGTTTTTTTTTTTTTTTTTGCTGGTTGCCACTCGTACACCTCCAGTGGGTGCAGGTTTCATTCTTTTTTAGAGCAGACAAAGACTGTAGTGGCCCACCTCCCGGTTGTTAGGGATACAGTTGTGGCCCATTTCTCCATGGTGTAGACAGACAGTGGGCAGGCTTTCCATTTGATCACATTCCTAGTGACTAGAAACAACACACGTTGCACAAACATAACATTATGTTTGTGCAACAGCCGTTTTGCAGAGTTCAGTGTCATCACAAAATACCAGGGCGGAGTTGAACTAACCTTCTGTAGCCGCAGTACATAAGATGCTATACATGTCTCGAGGTAAATTCCGCCATAATTACAGTTTTGCGATTATGCTACCATTTACTACATCGTGCACATTTTCCAGTTGGTGAATAAAAACTTGAAGATGTTCTCTACATTGGGAGTTGGTTTCAGGCTTGTATATCAAGTGCCCTGTTCACATGCTATAGTTTAATAAAGATTTGTGCACACACCCTGCACCTAAGTAACGGAGGTAACTGAATTTAAAATGTTGTTAAAAGTACTGTTAACAAATTTCACCTAAGTTTATATCGATGCTTAAAACCATTTCTTTGTCGTCGTGTTCTTATGTTAATTGCAACAGATCTCTGTGTTTTCATTAAACGCATCCCCCTTAAAACAAAATCAAATTTGAAAATAAAACTACATTACCTACAATTTGTACATAATTTTCAGTATGAATTAATTCCTCACTATAAGGGAAGCGGATCTAACATTTCTCCGCGACCAAGTGCGAAACTGGGTCAATGCGAACTTCCTAGTCAGTTCTCCGTGAAATGAAAAGCTGGATTAAAAATTGCGGATGGTGAAAGAATATGTTAAAATCTACTTAAAAATACAGTAATTAGTTGATAAGGAAAGACAATGTTGATTTTCTCTAGGGAACAGTGGTATGTACGATAGTATTTTTTTTTCTCGGTCTTTAACCCTTATTTTCATTTCCTTATCGTACAAAGGAAAATGATGAGCGGTTGTTTAAGGGACAGCGGGAGAGGATGTAGTAGAGGGGGGGGGGAATAAATAAAAAAATAGACCGGTGAGCTGTAAAGTTCATTTTACTTGCCGTTGTTAGTGAAACGAAACGGATGACCTCGCATAATTATGGGCACTGGTTGAGATATCGAATTATCAGCCTGGAACAAAAGGACAGCATAATTAGACAATACAAAACTGCAGTGATATCCGTTTCACAGGTAAATGCATTAGAACTCCACATGGTTATTTCAGCAGACAACTTTACACCCCCCCTCTCCCTCCAAGACGGATTATTTCCGGTTTTGACCAACCCTGTGTATGTGTATAGTTCTTTTTAATTTTTCTAATTGGATAAATAGAATAATAATGATAAATATTAAACAGCAAGTGACGAGACAAGTACTGTGCTAGTAGCTGTTTTCAACAAAATAAAGGTATAGCTAAGCAGGGTGCAGTTCTCTATTACACGCTAACAAATAACTATAACATTACTATTAATAAGTTATAAAAAGCATTAAAACTAAAGCAACGCTGAAAATAAAAGCACTAATGCGCAGATGACCAAAAATAATTTCCAGTTAAAAGATCTGCAAAGAATTTACTGTAAATGAAACTAGCAAAACAACTCGAACATTTTTTGAAGTAATTTGGTATAACAAAAAAGTTTCCCGTACCGAAAATATTTCTCAGTGTACAAACGAATCCAGAATATATAAACAAAGTTTCTCTTTATACTCAAGGACGACCACGTAGATCAAAAGAGTGCACAAGATAGAGATAATACTATAAAAAACCACAGGCGAAACTAGTGTGTGCGTGGGCACTCCCCTAATGTTTCAGTAAATAAATACATTTCTTTATTTCCCTTATGGCCATGTGTGTCATGTTTCTTCATGTTTTATACCCTTCATCTTTGCTTAAAGTAATTTATAGATTTTAATGTCAAAAACTTGCTTTGAGTAAATCCATGAAAGCGAATTGTATAGCTAATTTCAGGATTTTTTTTTTTTTTTTTTTTTTAAACGTTCTTTATTTTTTGTTTCGGAAGTCTAACACATTCTTTCCATTAGCAAGGAAAATACGGATCATTAACTGCGGAATTTCTAAAGGTTCCGCAACTATATTTTATTATAATATTGAGAGTTATCTTTCATCAATAATGGACTGTTTTGTAATACGAATTGTAAAAGGATCAGAGAAGACGAAAATGAAGGATGCTATGGTGAATCGAGTGATATAACACCAGTAGGTGCAGAAGACACTGAGGTGGCTCGACCGACGACGATGTGGCTGTGACGATATATGAACCTAGTAACCAAATTTCAGTTGCATAGAAAGAATTTCTCACAGAGTCAGATGATCCCCCCCCTGCCCTAACAATTCCCATGAATCGGTTAGAACGATTCATGGGAATTGTTAAAATAGGTCCCTACTAAGCTAAATTGTCATCATTTCCACGTAGAAAAAGTCTCGAAATTTAGAAGCTTTCAAAATAAGCTTTTTTTGGTTCGAACGATTCAGGTCATAAGAGCCATATAAGTTCAGCATTTACCAAAATTGGATTTTACAAATGGCATAAGGCCAATGAATGTTTCAAAAAACATGAAGAAACAATTGGTCATTTACAAACTACGATACAGGAAAATCAATAGATGTATTGGATAAAAACAAACAAGCTCAAATTTTAAAACAAGAAGAAATACGACTCGAGAACCACCGACTGTTTGATAAGTTTATCAACATAGTACTGTGTTTAGCCAAAGCAAAAAACCACTTAGGAAACATGAAAAAAAACCATCGAGTTCTGAAAAGGGACTTTTCATAGATAATGTCAGGGACGAGCCGTCCCGAGGTTGAAAGGGGTGCACTGCACCCAGGCGTCAACGTTCAAGGGGCACCTGAAACTTGCACATATGAAGACAATTTTAAAGGGGGGCGCCAAATTGCGATTGGACCCGGGGTCACATACCCTAGGAACGCCCCTGGATATTGTGGATTTGATGTCAAAATACGATCCAGTGCTGAAGCAACATCTCGAGAGCAGACCTAGAAATGCAAAGTAAATGTCGTTCCTTCGAAAGATATCAACTTCATAACACAAAAAGATATCAGATGCCAGTGGTACTTCGGTATTATGACAAAATAAAGAACACGCCTGTTCTTTACTTTGTCAAAGAACGTTTCGTTGCTATTCAGAGGCTCGTGTCTGTTGACGCCTTGTTTCCGTTCTTTCCAGACTAGAAATTAACTGGGCGAACGTTGTTTCAGTATGTTTGGATGGTGCAGCTACCATGTCTGGTTGTACTGCGGGTGTTCGGGCAAATGCAAAGAGAAAAATAGCAAGATACTATACTGTACTTGTACTAAATGTTAGTAAGACAGCGCAAAGTTTAGAGGTCAATCTCCTATCTGCAACACAGCGTGTGAATTCTCTCCAATATGCCGTTACTAGAATAAGGAATGATGAACATTCCCACGACGCATTTAAATCCAATACTCTCAACAATGAAGCAAGACCCTCTCCAAAACTTGATGTTACCGTATGTACAACAGGATCTTACAAGCAACGATCAATGTGGGCGTTGTTACTGATGAATTTAAAGCAGTAGTTCAGTGTGTTCAATGGGTGGTGACGTGCATTCCATAATCTCTTCTACCCAAATGTCAATCTCACCTTCTCGGGGCGAACTGACCCGTTTCCACAGACGAGGCTCTGGCGACCGAGTCACAGCGGCATAACTGTCCCATCACATACAGAGGAAATGCTGTACCTGAAGCCTGTCTAGAGGCTATAAGGTGGCAGCCCCACCACTAGACTTACCCCGCGAAAGGCTGGTAACCTATCCGGGGGACATTCTAAATACTCGAAATAAGCTCAAGGGTAACGACTAGGCAATGGATATAGGACTGCGATTAAGGAATTTAAAGTAGCAACTTGGAACATTAGGGGAATAAATCCCAAATTAGATGAATTGACCATGGAACTAGAAAATAGAAGTACTGACATAGCAGTCATTACCGAAACAAAAAAAGAACAAAGGATCCAAAGAAATAGGTAACTTTATAATGATATACTCCGGCGTACCAAGTGAAATGTGGGCATCATCGGGAGTCTCTTTTTTAATAAAGAAAGAATGGGAAAACAAAATATTATAGACTACTCTTGGATATCACCCAGAATATTGAAATTAAGACTAAAAATTCTATCTTATACAATAACAATTATTGGCATCTACGCATCAGTAGAAGGCAACATTGATGAAACCACAGAATTTTATGACGAATTACAACAGACCATACACCAAACTAACAAAAATGAGTATCTCATACTAGCAGGAGATTTTAATGCAAGGGTTGGTGCTCAATCGGTAAACAAATGTATAGGATCAGAAGGCGAATCAGTAGTCAACAATAATGGAAGATGCCTGATAGACTTCTGCATTTTTAATAAACTTAAAATTACAAATACTTTTTTCAGACACAAGAATATCCATAAATTCACATGGGAAGCAAGAAACACAAAGTCTATAATAGATTATATTATCAATGAAAATTTAAATGACAAAATTAGAGACAGAGGCAGTGAAATTGACAGTGATCACCCCTAGTAGAAAGCACTCTCAAAATAAAAAGAAATTATCTTAATAAAAAGAAGAAAATACCAACAAAAACTACTAAGAAATTAAAAATGCATTTGTTGGAAGACGAAAGCAGTAAATTCCTGTATGAAAGTCGATTAAAAGATAAACTCAAATCAGATGAAAGTGATAATGTTGAGGAAATCTGGTCAAACATGAAAAAATCAATTCTGGGAGCTGAATTCTGGGAGTCTTGGATATAAACCTATAAAAAATAAAAACTGGCTAAGAACTTGGAATGAAGAACTGAAACAAACAATGAGGGAAAAAAGACCTATAAACTGTTCCTACAAACTAAAGACCTACATCTACACATAAAACGCTTCGAGCAGAAGTCAGAAAAGTAACCAGAAGAATCCGACGAGATGACTGGGATAAATTTGTTAAATCTTTAGAACGTGATATCACGGGCCCACAGAGAAGACGTTTCAAAATTTTTAAGTAATTACAACTAGACACAAATGATCAAATAAAAACCAACTCCATCTCCCAGGCAGAATGGAAGCAACACTATTCCAAACTATGGTATAACCCAGGCACTAGGGAATTGGAAGATGAATCTGTGATAACCAAAGATGAAGAAAAAAATATAACAACGGAAGAACTAGAGTTAATATTACAAAAATAAAAAAAACCGAAAAAGCCCAGGCATAGACAATTTGAATGTAGAACTATTTAAATATGGGGGCACCTTACTAACAAACGCACTACTAAAATTATTTAACATCATATGGCATAAGCAACAGTTACCCAAAGATTGGGAAACAGGAATAGTAATCAATTTACACAAAAAAGGCTCCAGAAATAACCCTAACAACTACAGAGGGATAACACTGCTGTCAACTGCTGCAAAGCTATACTCTAATAAACTAAAGAATAAACTTAATAAATACAGTGAACAATTCTTAGAAGAACAATGTGGGTTCAGAAAAGGGAGAAGCACAATAGATGCCATTTTCTCACTACAACAAATTTTGGAGAAAAGAAGAGAATTCAATCTACCAACATTTCTGCTCTTTATTTATTATGAAAAAGCATATGACAATGTAAATCGGGAAAAACTTGGGCAGATTCTACGTGAAGAAAATATCCCAACCCAACTCTGGAAAGCGTTGGGTTGGGTTATTTTGGCAAAGCCTATATAAAAACTCAAAAGTCAGCATAAAATATTTTAATGGTCAACTCTCAGACCCAATTAACACCAATAAAGGAGTCAAACAAGGTTGTGGACTATCACCAAATTTATTTAATATCTACATCAATAAAATTATTAAAGAATGGAAACAAACAATTAACAGAATACAGTTGAACAGGAATAAAATCCAAACTATTTATATGCTGATGATGAAGTTATAATTGCAAAATCCGAAGATGAACTACAGATAACAGCAAATGAACTGAATAAAATAGGTAAAAAGTATGAGATGAAAATCTCCACCACAAAAACAAAATCAATAGGATTATGTGGAAAAAACATGCAGAGAGTCAAAATTGTTATTGATGATAAAATAATAGAACGAATATCTGACGTCACCTATTTGGGAAATTTAATACCAAATGAAGGGAAAGACATCCACATTAAACTACAGAAATATAATAAAATGAATGGAATGATTAAACGCCACTTGGAAAACAAATGACAACTGAAACAAAATTACGACTGCACAACATCACTTCAAAACCAGCCCTCTTCTACAGCTGTGAGACTTGGGTCATAAATAAGAAAGATGCGCACAAATAAGATTTTTAAGACCATTATTAGGCTTTACAAGACTAGACCACCAAAGAAATTTAGATATCCGCGAGAAATTAAAAGTAGATAACATAGCAAATGACAAAACGGTATCAGGAAAAATGGATCAGCCACATAGAAAGAATGAACCCAGACAGGATCCCAAAATTAGCCTTTAACTACAAACCTACAGGCAAGAGAGATGTTGGTGTCGACCAAGACAACGATGGCGAGATCAAGACCACATCCAAGAGCTACAACGGAACAGGTCTTAAAAGACCTAAGCCGGGCCAAGTTCATGATGATGATAAAAGCAGTAGTATCATTTGAGCGACGAATTCTTTTATAAAACAACTTTATTCACATTCTTCTTTTTAAAATTAATTATAATTGTATTGTGATTCATTTTTATGGAGTCCGTTAAAATAAAACTTTTGGATTTTTAATATTATCGTTTTTTCTTTAAATTCGATTTATCGATTAAAAATGTATACTGTATATTCTTCTATTTCTGTTCAAATAAATAATGAAATATGTACTCGCCCCTTTTTAAGGAAAAATGTTAGAGGAAAATTGAAAACTCGTATAACATACTGTGGGTTATGACGAGGTTTTGGGAAGTGAACGGTGTCCCCTATGCACATAAGGAAGAACAACATGCTTTTCTACTATGATCCCATTAACCAAACAATCCCAATAATTTATAAATCAAGCCAAGTTGTATGTAAATAAGTTGAACCATAAAGAAATAAAAACATCAAACTAATGAAAATTATAATACCATAAAACAATGAAAGAAAAGTTTGAATAAATCTGATAACGACGTACCTGAAACAATATCTATATAAATAAAATCCACCGCTAAGAGAAAATAGAACCCATAAAAACCTTTCCATCTGCTAACTAACTGACTGACCATGTACCTAATATTTTTTTAACCCTAGTTTTCCCTTAACCGAAGATGCTATCCAAATCAGAGGTAAAACAAGCTGACGAAATCTGAGGAGAACGCTTTTCGAAACACGATCTTCAAAAGGTTAGCAGTGAATCGACATGTGTTATTTTACAACCATGGCTCATGGCATTACATTATTTCAAAGATATATGGGAAGGAAGAGAAAAGGGTAAAGACTATCCCTGCACCCTTATATTTCACTAATAGATTGGAGATGGAAAATATTAGAAAGAAAGAAAGAAGGCAAAAATAAAAAAAAGTTATGAAAGGGTTCCCTTGGAAATCCTGGTGCGGAACCCTCATATTTCACTAATAGATTGTATTTGTATTGTATTTATAACTGTCGGAGGTTGGCACCTAGACACACGTCTATCTCCACCTATAATGTTGTATCCACGTAGTACTACTACAAATAGGCCTGCAACATAATGTGTAATGTGTTGTTTATGTTGAGGTCACTTTGCAACCAGGGAGGGTGCAGACACCACACAGGTGTCGGCTACCTGGTGTCTGTCCCTGGTAAAGCTGGACCTGGTTCTAACATTCTGTCTGTGCTTATTGCACTAAAAACCACGCACCCACCAGAGATAGTGCAATCTCCAATCTATTCCCACACCTGGAATAGATTGGAGATGGAAAATATTAAAAAGAAAGAAGGGAAAAGGTTATGAAAGGTTTCACTTGGAAATCCTGGCACGGGATTAGCCATCCTTAGTTGAAATAGTAATTAATCGGGACATCAATTAAGGAATAATTAACTGAATAATCAGGACATTTTTCTCTTACCCCTCCCAATTGAGAGGGGGGGGGAGAGAGCATAAAATATCTTTGACACCGTCAGAATCTTGGCCAGAGCCTGATGAATGGAGCCACCACCCAGTGGCGAAACTACCATACCGTAAGTTCCATCATCGCTTTTGGAATCGGGAGAAAGAAGTTGGTTTCGACAATCGTTAAAGAACACAGAGGGGGCAGGGGGTGTCCGAAAATCTCTCAGAGAGCTGCTCTTCCCCTTCATGCAGAGTTCACTAAAAAACTTAATTTCAAAATTTGGTGATCAAATCTTGCTAACTAAATGAACACGAGAACAGTTTCGAAAAATTTTCTGTTTCTTCGGAGATGTGAAAAGGACACGTTGTTTCAATAACAATGTATCCATATTATTAAAATTAAATTAAGGGGGTTCTCGACACTACAATTAATGAGGAACGTTGTGAGTGAGTACAATTATATTCTAAGTATGATTACATTGCAAGAATTATGCTGCTCATGTTAATCAGATGTACGCGCACCTTCAAAAAGACACATTTTCAAAACAATTTAGATATTTTTTGCAACTATTCCAAGATGCCAACTACCGTATCTGCATATCTTCTTGTACGTATATAACGCACTGTCAATTAGCTACTTCTTCCCTTTGTTGTAAAAACTCAACGAGCAGTTAGGATAATGAAGGCTTTCCCTAAATGCATAATTTTCTCCTAAAAAAATTGTTACTGCTATTATAATTACTAACTTGATAGAGTACCATATATTCTAATACAAATCTCAACCATCACATCCGAGTGAAGGAAGGGAATGCAAATAAGGCAATCATGCGTGTGCGCAAAATTAATTAGGAGTGAATTAATCACTTCGAAGCATGCGTAAATCGAACAGATGTTTCGTTTCACACTTCCTTTCACTCCCTAAGCAGATCGGTAAAAGATATTAACTTCGTCTAGATCAAACTGGGAAGTCACGGTTTAATGCATAACAGTTTTGCTGATCAAGTTCTTTAATGGAAGTAATTTACTAAGCAACATACTGTTATTCATACGTAATGCCAACGTTTATTATATCAGGAACCCTGAAAGAGCTCGTCAATCCTTCAGAAATATTTTTTTTTTGTGGTGAAATCAAGCCTGTACTTATCAATTGTACTCAGAACAGTACTGGTATCCACGTGGAGCTAATTATTCTTTAAGTTTCTTTGAGATGCTTAAGGATGCATAAGCATCCTTAAGCATCTCAAATGCGATCTTAAGGATGCATAAGCATCCTTAAGATCGCAAAGATTAAGCATGCATAAAGATCTCATAATTAAACCAGCTCGCAATAACGCCTAACATCCAATATAAGTTAGTCTTTAGCATACGCCCACCTACAGCAACGAACAAAACCCACTTAACAAATAGCAATGTGTAATAATCAGGGTAAGCTCAATGAAAGAAATGTTATGCAGTACTATACACATACTCTGAGTATGAAAGAATAATTGTGTTGGCAATGGAAAAAAAATATTACTATAAAAACTCATAACATGGCTACAAGATATCGGTCTTAAACATTAAGTAACAAAAAATGTTTACATTTAACTGTTACTTATATGTATTTTGTGTGATGAACCCAATAATGTCATTGATTTTTCTGTAGTCAATATTTTGGCGACATTTACATGTAATATAATACTTTTCTAATATTTTATTACTTTAGTTAGTTTTTTATCATCATTATTTGTCTTTTCATGTAAATCCTTGGCTTACAGCCGTCAAGAAAGTTGTATTCAGCAGACTTCATCTTCTACATAAGTGCATACTAATATTGTGGTACATAAGATCCTGTAGTATTCGTACAATTAGTTTTGTTTACACCGCCCCCACTTTGTTTTGGTTACCAAACGAAAGTATAATTTATCTCCAGACTCATTCTGCTATGTTTGTGATCAAATAGATCCGAAGCGGTGAAGCATAACATCGTTGGTGGAACCAAGTTTTGCAGTGCATATGAAACCTGCTTGGAATACCTATGGGTAATGAAGATAAGTCTTGGGCACCTCATTTCTGCTGTGTAGTTGCAGGTCATCATTACAGGCATGGTTTCATAGTGTGTGTGTGTGTGTGTGTGAGAGAGAGAGAGAGAGAGAGAGAGAGAGAGAGAGAGAGAGAGAGAGTGTCAAAAGTAGAAGGGAATCACCAAGAAGAGAAAAATGATGATATCCAGCTGAGGACCCTGGGTGTGCCAAGCCCATACGTACCAGATGTGAGCCCCTGGGGTTAAATTCACGCTATTGTCGTGTGCCTGTGTCCGCCAGTCCCATTATGTTTGAGTGTCACACAGTAGACTCTCGATTTTCCAGGATAGGTGGTAAAAAAACAAATCCCGGATAATCGATTTCCCGGTTAATCCAAAAATACAAAAGTCCCCGACATACGTAAGATACGTTCCAGGACTTCTTACTTCATTGAGTATTCCGTAACTCGGGAATGACTAATAACACACTGCAACTATATTATTATTGACAAATCTGAATCCGCGCGATACTTGTTAATGTTTGGCCATTTTCATACATCCTTATTAGTTTAATTTTCTGATCCAAATCGGCGGCTTTCCTTTTGTTGGTAGATTTACTAGTAGCGCTGTCACTTATTCTCTTAGTCGGCACCGTGATAACGGTCAAAACGAAGGGGGCAAACACACTACTGTATTATCAACTCACGCGAACTCACATTTTACTAAAGCACATTTCTGGAGGTCACTGCATTTAAACAATTTGCACATTCCGGGTTACTGGGCTTTTCTTGCATCTAATTATAAACATGTAGTAAACTCGATCTTATTGCATTTGCAATAATACCGATAGATGGAATTGTATGGGTTTTTACGTTATTATGGTGAAATGTGTCCCCTTCACTGAAATCTTCAGTCATATAAAAAAAAAAAAAAAGTAATAAAATAAATTGTAAGAACCTCTTCTTCTTTCCTATTTTTTTGCTTGTTACTCCGTATCTCACTTGTGCAATTTCTGCATGCCGTGGTCGTCGTTATTGATTGCTTACTTTATTTATTTATTTATTATTTTTGTTTTAAATTTTACAATCCTAAAAAAAAAAAAAAAAACTGAGAGAAAAAAAATTTACGTAAATCCGTAGTTTGGTAAGTCGGGGTAAGTACTGTATCGAAAAATGTTTAGCAACCTACGTAAAAAATATGGCGATAGATAAAAAACAAAAAAACTTACCGCACCCCTTTATTTTTTGTGATGTCCATTTTAAGTCCAATAGCTTTCCTATATTTTTTTACGATGTCGATTTTATATCTAATAGCTTCCCTTTATTTTTTACGATGTTGCGTATGGTTTGGTCACCAACATTATAATGGTTCTTTAGAGATTTAACGGATGCACCGTTTTCAAACTTTTGAATAATTTCAAGTTTTTGTCTGAAAATGCAACTCTTTTGCGTTTAGCTAAACAAAAAAATAAAAAATTACTATAAAAAAATCTGACATCCCTGACAAAAATAACGAAACAAAATTTGTCCTTTTGCGCTGCAACGGAACATAACAATCAACGCGACGCACTAAAACAAACTAAACATTTGGTCTCTTTCCCCCCCCCCTTTTTTTTGAGCGGCGGGTGTGAAGACAGCGGGGATTGCAAGATACCGTAATAGGTACACTAATCTCCCAACGACGACTGATAACGCCGCTTATTTACGACTTGCAAAATATCTGTTTATACCTATTCTAGTTATTACTTGAATTTTTTTTATTTCTGGTTGATCTCTGGTTCGGAGTCTTGAAGTGTCCCGGTTAATGGAGAGTCTGCTGTATTTGTTTTGTTCTGTGCATTATTTTGTGCACAAACAAGGCACAAAATGGTGACCCCCCCGTAACAAATTGGCCCCTCCTGTCATTTTTTTCTGAATCCGCCACTGCTCACTGAGTATACTTTTATACTGAATACCTTTATTCTAAATCTTATTTTACATCTTTATTGGTCTAAAGGCTAACTTTGTATGCTTTTATTATGCTTAATACACTCTTATTCAATTCAATTCAATTCAATTGGCCTCGGGCTCTCTGAGAAAGCTTTTATTATACAGTACTGTACTTTAAACACTGTTCAAATTCCTTATCTTACATACTGTTGTAATTATATATATATATATATATATATATACTAGAATCAATTTACTAGAAATCTATTTACTAGAATCAATCAATAAATTTTAATAGATACAAATGAGCTTTCGATTTTATGATACGATTCTGTTCTCGAGTATGAAAAAATTATAAGTTTAATACAATAGAGCACACTCTTGGTTATAACATTTTTAGGCTCTTGAAAGCTTTTTAGTACTAAAAAAAAAAAAAAAAAAAAAAAAACTATGGCCTTAAGATCACAAAAAGGATAAACTTATCTGCTCTTTTCATGAATCAGACGTTTCTGCCATTTCATCAGTAACTGCAGTCGTTGCTAATTCACCGTCAAGCATCATCTAAAATTCAAGATGCATTGTACACCAAACCACTAAAGACTCATTTGTCCAGCGATTTGTCGTTATAAATCTCCCTACATAACACTTCATATTTGTCATGCATCATTTAAAATTCAAGATACCTACATTGCAACGTACACCAAAACCTTTCCCAAAATCCCGAAGGAAGAGCCAAAACTGACAAAATGGCAAAGGTTGCATTTCTTCACATAGTGCGTGTATTGAAATTTGTATAACTACCTGCATTAGGGAGTAGCTCAGACTTCTGCGGAGAAATACCTGCTTAAATAAAGTGAACTGCTACGGACTTTTTACTAGCAAGTTAACTTGAAGCTCGCCTAGGAAACAAACGGCAAGTAATATAGGAAAAACAGTTCAGCGAAGGTTAAAAATGATGTGATGAAATGTAGTATAGCTTGTAAAGCATCCGACATCGCACTTTTAACCTTGGCGAAATGTCCTCCTCAACTGTTTCTTCTCTATAAACTCAAGCACTTAACTGATCCCAGTAATTCCAATGTAATTTACTGGAAACCTTGTACATAACAATCGCTATCTCTTGTTCTCATCATCGTGATTGCGTGACAAAACCTCTTATAAGAATATCATTAACTTTAGGCTTCGCATACAAGGATCCCAAGGTTCCTCAGTGCCAAACCAATGACTAAAGTAGTCTGCAAATTATCCGTTGTTTAAGGTAAGCTTTAAAATTTTTACGTTGAATGCGTTGTTTAACTGCTAGCTTTAAAATTTTTACACTGAATGCGGACGCCCATAAGAATGGGTGTCGGTTTGTTGGCAGTTCTTGAGTTTTAGGAGCAGCGGTAACTAAGGCCATGTTGCTCCGTGTATTTTGTCTGCAAATTGCGTGTATTCTGAGGTCGATTTTCTGTTTGCTGGACAAAAAACCGGAGTTTCGGGAGAAGGGGCGGGAGAAGGGGCGGAAGACCATGCTACCCTCGCATTTTACCGACTAACTCAGACACGTTGTAAAAAAGATCCATAAAAATTCCTCCCATCATCGACGGGATTCGAACTCGGGTATTTCCATAGGTAAAATCCTAAAACAAATACTCGGGTATTTGTTTTAGGATTTTATGGGGGCATTAGCATCTAAGGCTATAATAATGCGCCGTGTAGACAGGACGGCGATTTTACCGACGGTGCTACACACGAAGGAATGAATACTCCAGGGTCTCACATCTGGTGAGTACGGGCTTGGCACAACAAGGGTCCTGAGCTGGATATCACCATTCTTCTCTTTCTTGGTGATTCCCTTCTACTTCTGATTCTTGTTTTTTCTCTCTCAGGGTAACTTAGATTTTTTTTTTTTTTTTTTTCTTTTGGCTGGTGCAGCAAAAGCCTCGGGCTTCCTTGACTATGCCTAGTCAAGGAAGCCTGAGGACAATCCTAGACAGGAGCTAAAGGAACTGAGGTCTCTAATACAATAAAAACAATATGGACTTTTATTATTACTATTATTGTTACATGGTGATTAAAGTTCAATGATTCCCTGAAAAACTGCTTTAGTCTCCTTCCCTTCAGAAGATCCTGAGACTGCCACTCATGTTGACAAGGAAAGAGTGGATATATACTTAGTGATCACTGAATTATGACCACCTACCAAATACATAGGTCCTCCTTTTTGCCCTCAGTACAGCAGCTATCCGACGTGGCATTGATTCAACAAGATGTCGGAAGCGTTCGGGAGGTATGGCCAACCAAGCTGTGTATAATGCGGTCAGCAATGCAGGTGTAGAGGCGATTGGTGTATCCAGACGCCTGATATGCCTTTCCATAGTGTCCCACAAGTGCTCTATGGGACTGATAGCGTGGGAGTTCGGAGGCCAATCGATATGCTGGAAGTCAGAACTGTGTTCCTCAAACCATTCCTGCACAAGTATGACAATGATATCAATCATTGTCTTCTATTTTACCTTCCAGAACTAAATCCAGGAAACTGGATTTAGTTCTGGAAGGTAAAAATAGGAGTTGATATTTTTATATGCAATAACAAATAAGTGAATATAGCAGATATACACACTTCACCGCCGATCGGGCTAGCCGGGTGGGTAAAGTGCCTGCCTGGAAACCAAGAGGTCGCGGGTTCGATCAAAGTACTGAAAAAACCTTGGGAGGTGCATTATGGGCACAGAAGCCTATGCGCCAACAACTACCAAAAAAAAAAAAAAAAAAAAAAAACACTTCACCCCACTCCGGCTGCGCCTCTGCACAGTAACATTTCAACTTAAACGATGACTTGTTCGACATCACCCTCATTGTCTTTCCTTACTCTGGACGGATTACATGAGATAAAATAAATTATAAATCGTTGTTACCTTTGGAATCACTTCTGTAAACATCAATAATTGATTTGTTACAAAGAAACAGAAGAAAAGAAATTCCAAGCGAACCGCATTACAAAGGATACTAACAATACGTAATATAGGATACTAATAATTTTTAATTTATCAGCTTACTTTTAAAATTTTAACGAACAGCTACTAAATTTACTAGCAGAAAGAAATATAATTTGTAATTAACCCAAAGGTGAAAGCAACTTTGAATTCTATCACTTGGTTGCAATGTACTGATGTATGTGATGGCTCAGTCGAATGTTTCATTACTGGTATATCTAAACATGCTGAATGTCGTATTTAGGTTATACGGATTAGTGGCAACCTTTATGAGAAATGGACCCGAAAGCTCACTGACCTTCACTGTATGGTACGAACCGATGATTTCAGCACAGGAAGCGAAACAAGTATTTCCTCCTCCCCTACCTCCTGCTTTAAACAAAATAGCTGCCAGTTTCTATCTCAATAATTCGTTTATTCTTGCGATAGCTGAAATGGGCGCTATCATCCCGAAGGCTAAAATAAATTAGGGATATTTCCTCCTGAATATTTCAGTGGAATCTACAGTTCTACCTAAGGCTATATATTCTTTACCTCTCAAATATACAAAAAATAACATAAAGTACGCAACTTGCTTGACAGTACAGTATTCACGTCTATTGATAATTTGTACACTAAAAATACGGTTCAAGAATAATGGGCTCAGTAGCGCACAATTTAAAGCAACCCTCCTACTCTCTCTGCATTATTTTCGGATATAAGATCTATTTACCCAGGATCTATTTAAGATAAAGATAAAAATAATATCGGCTTTAAGATAAAAATAATATCGACAATCCATTCCTGAATAAACAGCTAATGTCTGTTGAAAAATCTTAATTCGGACGATCGTTTCAAAGCTATTTGTGAATTTAATGTGAAAAATAACCCATTGGACCAGATCTATTAAACCAAATAAATAAGTTATAAAATTCAAACCTATATCATGGAACTGTTTTGATGAGAGCCTAAGAGATCTAGTTTTTATCAAGAAAACTGAATTTTGTAATAAACGGGGAAAAAAACCCAGGTGCTTTTTTTTTTCTTTTTTTTCAAATAACTAAAACCAGTACTTTAGATGAACCTCATCTCCAACCAAACTGCACAGAAGAGGTGGCTCTCCCCACCTTTTCAGAAACTTATCAGACCCTAAACGCCATTTTTCCAACTGTAAAAACCTTTGCATGGAAGCAGACATTGTTTGTTTCAAGTCCCAAAGAGATCCCCTAAAGGTCCCAAACCTTTTCCGTTTTCGAAGCTTCCACACATGATATTTTGCCTCTGTAATTAAAAATATCGTGAACATTTTTTTTCTTGCCTAAGGGATGATTGAATTGCAAGTAAATTACCTCCTCCAGTGTGAACTGTCTTATCCTCAAAAATCTACAAATTCTCTTCCAAACTTCCTGCGCGAATCGACAGTAATAAAATAAATGGTACACTGTTTCAATTTCGGTACAAAATTGGCATAATCTGTTGCCTGTCTGACTAAATCTATACGTGATATCGTTCACTGGTTTGTTTCCGTAACCAACCCTCCACGAAAAGTCAATACGCGATGGGTAGTTCCGCCAATTTTTACATTTTTAAAAAACAACTGCGCATTATGGTTTCCTAAATTTGGATTTTCTGAGTTATAAACAATACTGTATTTAAAATAACTAAATGCACAAGCATAATACATTAGGAGTTTAATATCTATATAATATCGGTGTGTAGATACACCATAGAAAACTCTTAAGAAACTACAAAGTAGTTGTTGTAGGCATCATTTGCTCTTTCTCATATTGTGCTCTGCCTTCACGACGAGTTGCCATGATATTGCACTACCAATATATTGCATAAGTAACGCTTCACGAATAGAGAAGACTATTGTTACTTATTCTCAGTGAGTACCACCACCCAGACATGTTTCAAGATTATTGGCCTATCATCAGAGATGCCAAATATGAGAGATGCCAAAAGGTGTCTATGACAATATTTAAAATAACTAAATGCACAAGGCATAATACATTAAGAGTTTAATATCTATATAATATCGGTGTGTATCGGTAGTAGTTGTATGCATCATTTGCTCTTTCTCGAGGTAGTGCAATATCATGGCAACTCGTCGTGAAGGCAGAGCACAATATGCATACAACAACTACAAAGTAGTTGTTGTATGCATCATTTGCTCTTTCTCGAGGTAGTGCAATATCATGGCAACTCGTCGTGAAGGCAGAGCACAATATGAGAAAGAGCAAATGATGCTTACAACAACTACTTTGTAGTTCCTTAAGAGTTTTCTATGGTGTATCTACACACCGATATTATATGAGTTATAAACGTAGAGTGTCCAGTAGAGTCGTTTTAAACCACCCTTAAAAGGATCTATATCTTTCTCCCCTAACAGCATGCACATATCCCGATTTTTTTTTTTTTTTTTTTGTAATATATAGGAATTGTCTCTGCTTTTGGCCCTAGATAATTGCTGCCTTTAATTAAAGCTGTATTAAATCCCATAAAATATTTTATCAGTACCGCTACTAAATGGTTAGATTGCACCATATTAGCCACGTCCAGCAGTCTCTTACAGCTACACCTCAAATTAATTTTTGGAATACTTATTCCCCAATCTTCCCACGGTAAAAATAAAAATTTCTGCGCTATCTCTTGCCGTTTTCCTCCCCATAGAAACTGAAATGTTGGAATGTAAAATCGTCTCATTGTGCTAGCTGTGATTCCTGTTATAAACACCGTGTATAAGATTATAGGAAGAATTACGGTTCTAACAATAATGGATTTGTTCTCAAAAGAAAACTGTCCCACTTCCCACTCTTTTAAACTTTCCCGTATTTTAGTGGTGAGCCCTCCTACAGGTACAGTACCGGTAGCATGGGACTCTCTAAACGGAACTCCCAATATGAATCGATTTATCCGACTCCACTTCTCGTTGTGGTAAAGGCCGATGTACCCATTCCCCTAACAATTTGATCCTAGTTTAATCTTCGTTTATGTTTAACCCCGACTTCTTACCAAAAGAAGTAATGAGTGACATAAATTCTTCCACCGCATAACTCGTAGTGAGAGTGGCGGTAACATCATCCGCATACACACTACATTTACACTGCTCTGCCGGCTTTGGCAACGGTATCCCCTGAATGGCCTCAGTTCTGTCTATTCTTCCCAGTAGTGGTTTTGGTGCTAACGTACAAATGTAAATAACAAAGGACTAAGCGGACATCCTTGTTTTACTCCCCTATCAATTTTAATGTTTTTCGAAATTTCTCCATTTATCAAAAGTCGTGTGCTACTACGTGTATATAGATTTCTCAGGACTGTAAACAACTGAGATCCTATGTTCGCATCTTTAATTATAGAGAAAAGGTAGTCGTGGTCGATTCTATCGGAAGCCTTTTCTAGGTCGATTGCTACTAACGCTAAATTGTAACTCTTTCGTTTCCGATATTCTAATATATTTTTTAATAGCCAACGGTTATATTCTATCCGCCTTCTCGGTATACCGCAGCACTGTGTGCTTCTAACTACCTGGGTTACGTCACGTTTTAACTTAGCTGTCAAAATCTTTGCAAATATTTTGTAGTCACAATTAGCCAACGTTATAGGTCTCCAGTTACCAATTTTCGTTAAATCCTGTCCATGCTTCGGAATGAAAGTAGTACAATATAGGCATTTAAAAAGCCTTCGGGTACAACCCCTTCCTGAAAAAAATTTGTTAAAGACGGCCAGAAGAATAGGCGCTAACAAGTTCCAAAATTTCTTATAAAGTTCAACCCCCAAACCATCCGATCCAGGCACGCGTCGTAATTTACATGATTTTAGAGCCACAGTTAGATCCCCCATAATTATTTCCCTGTCCTGTAATGCTTTTTGCTCTGGTGTGAATTGTCCAAATGGAGTCGTCTCTCTCTCTGTTTTCTGCAAAGCAAGCTCTTTTTCATAGTAATTTACAAAACGATTCATAATAGTTAGCGTTGTTGAATGTATGTTGTCATCGTCTTTAATTTCCTGAACCGTTTTGGCTAAATTATTTAGCCTTAGTCTTCTTTGGTAAAACGCAGCTGAAGGACTATCAGCCTAACTAAATTTCAGCTGTATTTTTCGCGCCTTTTCTTTCTCTTCTTCCAATATTATATTGTCAATAATCGCTTGTACTTCTACTGTTGCCCTTTCATCCCCGCACCGTTGGTAAATTCTTTTTTCTTGTAAGAGATCTTTCAGTCTATTTCTGCATTGTTCGTTTCTTTCCTTAATTTTTGAGTAATAAAATGATTTAGCACTTTCTTTAATTTTCGCCCACATTTCCACCTTGCTCTACTATCTTTTTAATAACTGTTGTAAAGTCCCAGTCCTCTCTCTCCAGAACTGCTGGGTTGAGCTTCCAATAGCCTTTTCCCAGACTAACGTTCGTAAATAAATCTCCCTTCCACATTACTGCCATGTGATCTGAAACTTGTCGAAATCCCGCAAATTTCACATGCCGTATCATTGTTATCTTATCCTTCAACTGACTTGTTACATAAGTGCGATCTGTCCTAGTTCCTATGTTATTGGCTATTCTGGTGGCCGCTCGTTTCCCCGGATTTTTTTTCCTCCAGACGTCTACCAAGTCCCATTTAGTACAAACCTCGATTCATTCACGACCCCCCCCCCCCACCGTATCATGATACGGGGTATCTTTTGTCTATAATGGGGTGGTCACCACCAGACAATCGTTTCGAAGCTATTGGGCTTCATCATACAACTTGCCATCACAGTTGCGAAGTTATATCCACAATATGAGAGATGCCAAAGGGTGTTGGTAAAAATGTAATTTGAAAATGAAATGCACTAGGCATAATTCTTATGGGTTTTGGTAATTAACTATATAGTATCGGTGTAAATACGGATGACATACAATTAAAACAATGCCTTCTACGCTACTCACGTAGTTCAAATTTGTGTTAACTATGGTGTATTTACACCGATACTATACAGTTAATTACCAAAACCCATAAGAATTATGCCTAGTGCATTTCATTTTCAAATTACATTTTTACCAACACCCTTTGGCATCTCTCATACTTCGCAACCGTGATGGCATGTTGTATTACCAGGGTACCTGCCCGCCCACTGACGATGAAGCCCAATAACTTCGAAACGATCGTCTGGGTGGTGGTGGTGGTATCCTCTGAAAATAAATAACGGTAGTCTTCTCTACCAGAGAAGCGTTATTTATTTGAAGTAGTGCAATACCGCTATCTCGTTGTGAAGGCAACCACAATATGAGATACAATTAAAACCATGCCTTCTATGCTACTTAAGTAGTTCAAATTTATAGGTTAACTATGGTGTATTTACACCGATACTATATAGCTAGCTACAGTATATATATATATATATATATATATATATATATATATTTTTTTTTTTTTTTAATTTGAAGTTCAAGGAACTCGTGCATACGCAGATGAAAGAAATATAAAATGATCATTACCTTCCACCAAATCAAGCAAAATTCGAAAATCCTGCTTTAATACTCTTCTGATTCGAGTAACTTATTGATTACTGCAGAAAGCTGAACATTGCAGCTAGGTATAGCTCATACCTAGCTGAAATTATACGTGGAGTTTTGGGCTACAGAAATTTTACAGCGAAATGGATCCCGCGTTTGCTCCCTGAAGATCACTAAACAAATGTAGTGCTGTGAAGTAGTGTTTCAATACTATAAACGTTCCTCATCGGAAACTGCTTCGAGGTCTACATAGGTGACTGCACGCTTCCCTTGAGATGCAAACGCAGAGAGGATAGGGCTGATAGTGGCATGTGGACATGTGTTTTTGTAAAGGGCGGCTCCTAGAACGTGAGTTCAACTCCGCCTCGTATCTCTGTGAAGAACAGTATCACTACAAATGGGCCAGATGTGTGTGACGTCGATTTGTGTGTATTGTGTGTGTGTGTGTTCTGTTCTGTTCTGGCCTCTTGGCTACCCAGAAGCATCAATCACCTGGATAGATGATTCTGGGTACTCGTCCACACCACGGGAAGGTGGGCCAGTCCCAATGGAGCACGTACTGTCTCGATACGAGACTCTGAACCACCTGATGTTGCCAAAAGGTGGGCCAGATTTCTCTGGGGGCCCACTCCAGAGAGGGGAAAAAAATAAATAAACTAAAAACAGAAACAAAATGTATTTCCCGTGGTGCAAAAAAACAAAAAAATAAATCATAAATAAATAAAACAATAATAATAAAAAATAAATAAATAAATAATCATAAACAAATAAATAATTATAATAATTCCCCGTGGTGAAAAAGAAAATATATTAAATAAATAAAAAAATAATGATAAAAAAATAAAATTAAAAAAAATAAAATAAAATAAAATAAATAAAAAATAAATAAATAAAATAATAAAATAAATAATTAAATAAAATAGGAAAAATAAAATAAATTCCCTGTGATGAAAAAAAAAAAAAAAAAAGGGAGAGCTGTCTGGCACCAATGATAGTCCACATCCCAGTTGTCAGAACAGAGCACGAGTAAAAAAAAAGAAGCTACGTAAATGAAAAAAAATAAATAATAAATAAAATAAATAAATAAATAATAATAATTACAGAATAATTAAATAATTTTAATCCCACAGTGAAGAGGAAGATGTAAGTCGGGGTGCCAGCAGAGAGAGAGAGAGTAAGAGAAAAAAAAAAAAAAAAATGTGAGAGTGGTTAATCTACCCTGCACAGAGGGAGAAAGAAGAAAAGGTGAGCCAAGGCTGCTCCTAGTTCCAGGGCAGGACCCGGAAACAGTGCAGAACGCAGGTTTGAGGAAAAATAAAAAAGAATAAATAAAAATAAAATAATAAAATAAAAATAAATAAAAAATAAAAATAATTAAGGAATAAATAAATAATTTTAATCCCACACCCTGGCTACAGTGAAGAGAAAGATGTAAATCGGCTGATAATGGCATGATATATACAATATTCTTGTTGACACCAACCGAACAGGAAATGTTTCTTTAAAAAAATATTCATTAGAGTAGCAGAACAGATTCCGCCGATATAGAGAGAATGATTGGCAAAGAAAACCCCAAAAGCCACTGAGTCGGTTGCCCTTTGCACGTTTAGGGTTTTCTATGTCTCCTTGACTGACTATAGATGTCACAAAGAAATGTAAAAATGTAAATGATGAAAATCATTTACATTTCCACTACAGATGAAAATGTAGAAAGAGTAGAATGAATAAAATGAAAAATAAATTGAAACATATGTGAAAAATTAGAAAATGGAATTGGTCCACTAACAGTCCATCTGCATTGTGGGCTTATCTAAACACTACGCTCCATCCTCGTCCGCTTGAGTGTCTCGTAGCAACTCTCTCGAAGAGAGTACGGTTGGGGAACCTTGATGTGATCAGTATCAGCGATCAGTACCCAAACACGCAATGCAGATGCAGTTGTTGGCATATACAATATACTGTATGTTCTTGTTTATACTCTGGCACGACTACTGGTCACAGGAGTTTACATGAATATAATCGTTAACTGCATTTAACAGTCACGTGAGCCTGAACAACAACACACAAAAAGCGCCTATGCTTCTGAGCTATCGCTCTGACCACTCAGCTACGACCCCAACTTTTCACTTCCCGAAGTTGCGTGTTTTTTGCCAATATCAACCAAAATTATGCTATGATATTATTCGATGGTTTGTTCAAGTCAAACACGAAGAAACTTTTTCTCTGTGGTTGCTTCTATTCAGGATCGGCAGCTACTGTCCATAAAACTGTCGTAAAAATCAAACATTTTTTAGAGTGTGATACCATCTCGTGATGCCAATTTTAAAAAGCAAATGCTCTTTCAAATTTTAGGTAAACTAATTTTCTTTTAAAAACGAACACTATGTTTACCTATTTGTAAAAGGTCAAGTTACATAAATTTGAAAGAGTATTGTTTTTTTTAAAACCAATACCCTCGACTTGGTTCTCATCATAGATCCAAACTGCATCCAAAATTTAACACTGCAAGAACCAACAGCGGGTAGTGACCACAATGTCATAAAATGGATAATGTCCAAAGAGATTTCTGTGGTCTAAGGAAAAAGTGAGGCTTCAATTTCAAAAGAGGAGATTATAGCGGGCTAATGTTTCTTGGGCTCTATTAACTAGAAAGTCAACTATACGCTGCTGGATAAGGTTCATTATGGGAAGGGATTTATAATAATAATAATTACAGAATAATTAAATAATTTTAATTTAATAATAATAATTCTGGAACGAAATGCATTCGTTCCAGTGAATTTCTGCAAAATAAAACTACCAGCGTGATATACAAGAGGTTAAGGAAATTAAGCAAGGGATAATTACAGACTATCGTGAGAGTGAAGGTAGGCTCCAAGAGTGGATGGTATACTATCCTGCTATACTAAAAAAGGCTGTATATGAGTGCATCATCCTGTGGAGTGTTAATGAGATCATCAATGGTCTTTGGGAAGATCCCTCTGGACAGGAGAAGAGCTAATGTCACCCCAATCCAAAACAGATTTTTTTATTTATTTTTTTTTATTTGGGAGTTGTTGGCGCATCGGCTTCTGCGGCCATAATGCACCTCCCAAGGTTTTTGCAGACCTTTGGGGGTTGCTAAGCAGGCACTTTACCCACCCGGCTAGCCCGGTCGGCCCAAAACAGATATGCGAAAGATTCAATGGGAAACCATAGGCCAATGAGTTTGACTTAATGGCGGGAAAGGTCATGGAGTCTGTGGTTAAGGATATAATACAGGAACATCTCCTTAACTGATCGCAGCATCGTTCGTGAAGTGCAAATCTTGCCTAATAAACCTAATTGATTATTATGACGGCGAAATCATAAAACAGTTGGATAAAACTTGAACGTTATTTACCTTGATTTCAGCAGAGCTTTTGATACGGTTCCCCATAAAACGCTATTATATAAACTGGAGCATATTGGGATTACTTGATTAGATCATCGGGAGCTGATTGGGGGTATATAAAGCCCTGAAGGAATCAGTAAAATGAAAAAGGAAGGGAGAGATGATATGTTGTCAATGGTGAGAAAAACAAGAACACAAATATAAAATTTTGGGAGTAACAAATGGTTGTATTCCATGAAGTTTACCTTCAGATACTCTGTTATAAACAGGGTGTCCATAAATGATGTTTCCGATTTTGATATTTTTTTTATTCAGAATTATTACACTCATGAAACACATACCAGTTGAAAGATCAATTCAATAAGTTTTATGAAGGTACATAAAATCATTGGTAAAGTTCAATGTGGGCACCATGAGTAACTCGAACGATATCAAAGCGACATTCAATCTCCTACCACACACACTGTGCTTCATTTCGCGATCAATTTCACCAAACGCTTCTGTGCTCCTTCGTAAATATCTTTAACGTTTGCTGATAAACCTGACAAAGGTATTGACAGGCGTCTGATTTATTTATTTTTTTGAAATGACAATCCAGTATAGGAACACAGGAGATGTGTGTTTGGATCACTGAATCTGCCATGTGATACAGTTCAAAACATGATACTACTTCTTATCCAGTATTATTTGTTGCACCGTCACCTTAACGGATGACGATAACAGGAAATACAGAATACACATTTACAAGGACTAAGCTGACAGGAAAATAATCAGCCAGATTAGACTAGTTTACGTAAGTGAACTGAATCATTTGGAGTATAGGTGAGGCACGCTCCGTAGATTTTTGTCTAGCCGACCTGAACAGCCTCAGACCAACTTGGCTATCAAGCTTACCAACTATGTATATATTGTAGTTTTTTTCCAACGTTAATATTTACCCAATCTTTATCATGAATCGTTTTTACAGTAAATCTGATAACAAGATGATTTATTCTGAGACAGTGTGAGGAATTAATATTACACCACATTGCTTTTCTCACTTTCTCCAAAATTCAGTTTCCTTTAAAGGAATAAAAGAAAAATTATCATTAAGTTAATTATCAAGTAAGATATAAACAAATTATAACAACTATAAACAACTGTCCACATGAAGGAGACATGAGAATATGAAATGAATTCTGGAAGCAATGAAGTAAAAGACTACCAATGGCAGATCTGTGGAGACCTGAAGATGATTGCAATACTGATGCCATGCAGTTGGGATACACGAAGTACTGCTGTTTCCTGTGTGAGTGGGGTAGTCGGGCTAGGTCCTCACACTACAAGAAAAAAGTCTGGCCTCTAAGGGAAAATCTGCGCCCGGGAGAAAAAAACATGTTCAGCACAATCCTCTGGTTGATCGAAGCAAATTTCTTCTGCCCCTTTACACATCAAACTGGGACTCATGAAGAACTTTGTTAAGGGGATGAACCAGGATGGAGAAGCTTTCAAGTACCTGAGAGGACAATTTTCACTGTTGAATGATGCTAAGTTTAAGGAAGGAATCTTTCTTGGTCCACAAAATCACGAACTTTTAAAGGATGAAAACTTCGAGCTAGTCCTCTAAGGTATGAGAACGCAGATTGGGAAGTCTTTAAAAGTGTTGTGCATGACTTCCCGGGAAACCGAAGAGCTGGAAACTATGTTGAGACTGTGAACAACCTTCTAGAAAAGTATCATCAATTAAGCTGCAACATGTCACTGAAAATACACTTTCTCAACTCTCATCTGGACTTCTTCCCTGACAACTGTGGTGCAGTGAGTGAGGAGCACGGTGAGCGATTCCACCAAGACGTATCAGCAACAGAAAGAAGATATCAAGGTAGATGGAATGCTTCTATGCTTGCTGACTATTGTTGGACAGTAGCAAGAGATGTCTCAGAAGTGGAATACAAGCGACAAGCGAAAAGAAGGTGCTGTCGTGAATAGGTCACATTTTAAGAAAGTAACTTTCGGTTCCTGTGCAGTTTTCTTGTGTTTTCATGTTTTAATTAAAAATTGTGATTTATGTTGTATTAAGAAAATGTAAATATGAGATTGTTTGAATATTACTTTTCACTCCGACTACTACTGAAATTACTATATACTTAGACAATAGCGAAAGTACTGTATCTCAAAAACTAGAAATAATAAAAAATTTCTGAAGTCATATTCGTTTTTCTCGACGCAAAATTAATAGTTTGCCTATTTTAAGAAAGAAAACAAATTCAAAGAATTTTTTTGTTGAACAGTATTAAGTTTTGTTAGTCCCTGGAGAGCTTTTAAGATTAATCATAGCAGGGTATATTTGGTAACAATGAGTATCCAATCACCATGAACTCCCGATAAAATTAAACCAAATTAGCAAGTCTAAGCTCCTCTCTTCTTTCAAAAGCACGTGAGGCAAACGTGTTCAGTGCTATAAATGCTGCTTAAGATCGGATAAGCGCAGGTTTATTTTCCATTGTGAAGGTATCTAAAACAAGCTGGAGTTCACGCCTGTAGTCTTGATAATATTGACAATCGAAAATAATGTGGTCAATACTCTCTTCCTGTCCACAGAGACAAAGCGAGGTAGGAGACAATCCTAATTTAAATAATTTGCTGTTAATACTCCCGTGACTGGTGAGTAAAAATGTACCATGCAATCCAGGTGCAAACCACAAAGATTCTCTCTTCCTAAACTCCTTCATGGTAAAAACTCTCTGGTCATGGCGCCAAATTCCGAAGTTGACCAGTCTCTTCGCCATTTATCTACATAAACAGAACGAAGCCTTATCTTCTCAGATGTTAAAGAATCATCTAAGTCAAATTGCACATCGTCCACAGTAACAGGTATTGTTTTCTTCAGGTGATACATCATATACCTGTATTGTATTTCATAGTGTAGAGGTAATTTTCCCGATAACACCTGCAAGGCCATAGTAGAAGTGATTTTACACGCCTGTGACATCATCAGGATGGCAGCATGGTGGACCTGCAGAAGCTGTTTCATATTTGCAGACTTATTGGCCCTATGTCCTCACGCTCCAGCTGCATAAGCAATGATAGGAAAAAAAACACCTGAGTGAATAACCAGACCCCCATTCTTGCCCGTAGAGCTCACAAGATAAAAATTAGTCCACCATTACATTATGCACCAGGGATTCTAGTTAAATAAATAAATAAATTTTCTGTTTATACTCTGGGACAACCAAATGGTCAGAGGAGTTCACAAGATAGACAGAATACAAGAAACAGCACCGTATTTATCAGTCACGGGCTTGAACCCCGATCACTCAAGGCACGTGTACTTATGCACTTGTGCACCTGACCACTTGGCTACGGCGGCCCTTGCCAGCAAAACACGACCAGCAATCATCGCCACCTGGCTGGATAGTGGGTAGCATGCATGATGGGTCAGGGATTTGTTCTGCTTGCACCACATACGAAAGTGTCCGTCTACGCGTTGCATCAGGTATTTTTTGACTCATCAGACCAGCACACTTGTTTTCCAATCCTCCAGTGTCCAACCAACAAATGATAAAATAGTTGTTCCACCACATTATTCACTAAGATGATCAGTGGTGAGGGTGTCTCTTGGGTCTTCTCCAGTGCAACCCAATAAGTCTGAGTGTGCAGCGCATCATCATTTGGGTACTGTTCTTGTATTCCCCATATTGTATTGCGGTATCAACTGTCGCACAGTGACCTACCGATGAGCTCGTACAATGAGCTACACCCTTCGCTCACCACTAACACCACTTAGCATAATCCTTAACAGTTTTTCGGAGGGAGGTCATTTGATCAGTTCAACACCATTCTTTGTACACGTTAACAACCATGGCCGTGAGCAATTGAAGACATGCGGTTTTCCGATATGAAAGCACCCGACGCACAAGATTCCACAATCATGATCTTTTGAAACTCTGTGATATCTATACTACATTCCATAACTGCTATTTTATGTTTTCCTATAATCTTAACCGCCTTATAGCCAACTTCCAGGAATGAGAAAGTGTCTGGCATTGCTAGTTAAAAAAAATCAATGCCAGACACTGAAGGCATTCGTTGCGAGTAGACGTGCCTGTTACAGCTATTCATAGCGACATTAAAGTATATATAAAAGGGGATTAAAACAAGATTAGTGAAATAGAGCAGGAATAGTGAAGGGCAGGATTTCAAAGGTTATTTAGTATATTGTAAAGTTTATTTTAATAAGTTTTTTCCCTATAATAATTTGATTTTTTTTATATTACAAATTTATAAATACAGTATAATTTTTTGAAAGTTTCTTTTATTAATAATTAGTAAATTTCATAATGGTTATTACAAGATCCACCTTGATTGCTTCATCAGAGGGTACCATGACTCATACGGAAATAACCCATGGCGATTTCCAGGTGAGTCATGATTTTATTTTTTGCAAAACCTGTGGCATGTATTCCAATGTTGACCTAGTGGTTAATCCTAGCTCACTTGGAGATTCTTTCCTTTGTCACTATTGTGAGGAGTGCACCGGTCTTAGGTTACAATTCGGTGTATTGCTAGAACAATTTGATTCACTGAAAAAAAACGGGTGCTTACCCTCGAACACTGCTCCAATTTGTGCAGAAGTCTTCCATGTGCAACAGTATCAAAAGCCTTCCTAAGATCCAAATATATACGGTAATATCAAGGTTATTACCCTGCATCCAGTTCTTTTGTGACTGCATCATAGTATCCAAACAAGTTGGTCAGGCAAGACTTTCCCTTAACAAAACCATGCTGTGTCCAAGCTATAACTGAAGTCTTGTCTAGATGATCCTGCAGTGCTTCTTTAACCAGTGCCTCCATTAATTTTCCTGGAACAGAAGTTAAACTCACAGGTCTATAATTACTTGTGTCAGCCTTTGATCCTCCTTTGTGAATTGGGGTCACATTTGCACATCTCCAGTCTATGGGTACCTCCCTGAGTCCAAAGAAGCTCTCATAATTATGGCTAAGGGTTTGTTTACTTCCTCCTTCAATATAACTGGATAAATCCCATCCATCCCAGGTGCCCTTTTTATGTTTATCCTCAACAATTTCTCCTCCACTTTCCTCTCAGTTATTACAAAATCATCTAGCTCACTGCCAGAGTTTACTTCACCTCTGGCATTCCCCTTCCTGAATACCTCCTCATGTGTGAATGTAGATGCAAAATGCTCGTTTAGCTTGTTAGCCACCTGATCAGAATCAACAGTTGAACCATCAATATCCAGTGGACCAATCTGATTCATCCCTTTCCTTCTAGAGTTTACATAGGTAAAGAACTCTTTTCTGTTTTTCTTTGCATCCTTTGCCAAGGATTTCTCATAATCTGCCTTTGCCTGACTAATCTCCTTTGTGACTTGGTTACAGACCAGCTTATATCTATCATAGGCTTCCATGTCACCCATTATGTATCCCATGCATTTTTCTTCTCTGTCATATGTCTTATTAGTTCATCTGACATCCATTTAGGCCTAAACCTTGAACAATATTTCTTAGTTGGTATGTAAAGCCTAGTAGCTTCCAAGATAAATTCTTTGAATGCTTCCCATTTGAATTTGCTGTTGGTAACATCATCAGTTGGTTCCACTGTATAGAATTTAAATACTGTCTCACACCATCGTAGTCGCCTTTACGAAAGCAAAAACCCTTCCCTTTACCCCTGATGGTAGTTACCTCTTTGAGTAAATCCCACTTCAGCACACTGTGATCACTGCCACCTAGTGGTTCATTTATCTGCAGATTCTTAATGCATGAAGAATCACTACTGATAATCAGATCAAGAGTATTAATCCCTCTAGTAACCTCCCGAACATGCTGATGTAGAAAACAATCATCCAATAAATCCACAAAAGCCTTGCTAGTGTGTGAGTGACCAACCCACAAATTCCAGTCAACATCTGGGAAAATAAAATCCCCTATTATAAAACTCTCTGATTTACTGGCCCACTCTATTTCCCTGTACAGTTTCTTATTATACTCATCAGAGTCATTAGGCCTATAGCACACTCCTACTCTCAATTTTGATCTCCCAATGCTTATGTCACACCAAACTGACTCGACACTGCACTGTCCAGCAATGTCAACTGGCTTCACTTCCTTGGATTTTATGTGTTTCTTAACTAATAGCATAACACCTCCTCCCTTCCTATCCTGTGTATCCTTTCTGTACACATGTACTCCCCAAATTCCAGTTCTGCATTCCTTATATATGTGTGACACCACGTCTCTGATATCCCAACAATATCTGCCTTGGATGTTTTAATCAAAACCTCAAATTCATCAAATTTATTTACCAAACTCTTAGCACTGGTGTACACGCAAGTATACATGCACCTGTTCCTGTTCTTAGGTACCCTAACACAACCCATGTGTTTACTTGTATTGCAATGACTCCCAGCAGTCTCTGAAATACCCTGCATCTTGTTTTCCAGGCTGCTGCTCATTCCAACAGAAGCAGTGCAAGAATCACTTTCACCTCTGCCAGTGGCTACTGTTAATCTATTAGTCCTTGTATCCCTCCAAGCTAGCAGTTTTCCGGCCCACCTAACACTGCCTCGATAGCATCAGCAAATATTCTTGCACTCTTCCTATTAAGTGTATTATAATATTATCATCATATTAAGTATGTTAATATTCCTTAATATTAAGTGTAAGTCAACAGCCAATCCAGCCATGAAAAACTACATATTAACAAACTACACACTAGAAATGCAGATTTATCGAGGTGAAAGCGGCACTAATGGTCCAGAGTCACTAAGCAGCGGGGTAGAGCCGACGAACAACGCAACTATTGTTCCAGAACTCCTGCAGCTTTATTTTTGATTTACTTTATTTTTTAGGACCCCTATATGTGCAAGAGGGTCCTCAAGTTATTCGTTCAACAAAAACAGCAAACCAACCCAAAAATATCTGCATTTACAGCCCATTATAATGAAACCTTATATAGCCTTAGTTGCTGACTTTATCACCTACTAAGGCCTCTGTAGCCGAAAGGTCAGGAGCAGGCTCTTTGAGTAGACCGGGGTTCAAGCTTCTGACTGCTAAATATGGTTGATCTGCCAACCTGCCCTGGACCAGCGTGGCAGATTATGGTCCATTTCTCTCAGCATGAATTGTTGAGGAGGCTTCAATCTTGCAGTGGGTTAATAATGGCTGCAGTTTACCTTTTTTTTTTTTTTTTTGATCCTCCCATGTGATCTATGAGGTGGGAGCGAAAATTGTTGTGTTAGTTTGCTTAAGGAGACTGGACTGACCTACATAAGTAATAAGTAAAAAAAAAACACCAAGTATTATAAAATTTCTGGCATACAAATATAAAATGGCATTACCTCAAAAACGAGGTTGGAGGTATTCCTGTAAACAATTTAATTTGCAAATATACATGAAGCATTTTTTTATCATTTGCAATTTAATTTGGTATTAATCTTTGTGTAATGACTTTCAGAGAACATAGAAACTTCATTCAATAAAACTGTCAACGTTATAGAATTCAAGTTTTAAATTGCATTTTAACGTTAACGTGTCCCTGTAAGCTTTACATTCACACAAAACAAACAAAAATATTTTAAACATCCTCGTAGCTCTAATATCACTTATCAGTGTTTCTCTTGGCATTTAAATTGTATAATGATCGAAAAACCAGCTCAACACAAGAAATTCACGAACCTTGCTCTTCAGCTTCTGGCGCCCCTGTTAGCCCGAACCTTAATCCAGCACAGATAACATGCCAGTAACTTCCTTATTAAAAATGGCTCTAGGAGTCAAGATGAAAATCAAAGGCTTTAAACAGTTCACATAAAGCTGCAGAACTGCATCACTCAATCAAGTATGACAATCAAATACTATTAGTGACACCACAAAAAAAAAAAAAATACTAATTCAACACATAACTGAGACAGGATTTGTATAATCAAGTCAGTGCAAATCGCACTCTGTCTTACAAGAGCTATCGATCTAAAGCAAAGGAGTGAGAATCGTGGAGGACGAGAAGAGGGCTGTAAGAACAGTACAGTACCACTAATCATGAATTTTTCAAAATAGAATTTAATTTTTATTAAAAGCATTTATATTACAGTTTAGCTTTTTTACATTTAATAATTAAATACGAAAATCCAACAATCAATACATAACGAACCCCAGGGGGCTCACATCTGCTGAGTATGGACTTGGCACACTCAGGGCCTTGAGCTGGATATCACCGTTATTTTCTTTCTTGGTGATTCCCTTTTGACTCTGACTCTCTCTCTCTCTCTATTAGGGTAACTTGGGAATTTTTTTTTTGGCATAAGCCTCAGGCTTCCTTGCACCATATAGCTAATTATAATAATAATTATAACATTCTTATTATATGGTTATGATAATATTGTTAAATACTGAGGAAGATTAAGTTAGATACTTAATCTCTCTCTCTCTCTGAATTTTGAGGAACTCTCAATCTCTCTGAGTTTTTGGGTTTCTCTCTGAGCTTTGAGAAATTGAATGCAGAGTTCTATTGGTTCTGCCCATACAAGTAATGTGTAATCTACACATAACAGGAGAGACTGCTTCTACAGGGATGGGGTACACTTAAATAGAAGGGGTGCAAGAGTGTTTGCTGATGCTATCGAGGCAGCATTAGGTGGGTTGGAAAATTGCTAGCTTGGGGGGGGGGAATTCATAGACTAAAAGGTTAAAAGTAGCTGTAGGCAGAGATGAAAGTGATTCTTGCACTGCTTCTATTAGCATGAGCAGTGGCCTGAAGGATGGTGGTTTCATGGAGTGGTGGGAGTCATCATGAAACAAATAAATACATGGGCTGTGTTAGGGTAACTAAGAATAAGTGCATGCAGTGCTGTAGTCACAAAATTAGCAGAAGGTATATTCTATGAATGTTATGAAAAGCAGAGAGTAAACTGTGCATATTAATTGAATTCCAGAGGATGTATGGTGTATACCCGTATCCGTTGTATTTCAGGCTTTCAAAATCCAGAAGGTATACACTATTCACATAGGTATTTGGCATATACCCTTGACTACAGCCCTGGGTGCATGTATACTTCCATGTACACCAATGCTACAAGTATAGTAAATAAATTTGATGAATTTGAAGTGCTGATCAAGACATCAATGGCAGATATTGTTGGGATATCAGAGACAGGGTGTCACACAGATATAAGCAGGGCAGAATTGGAATTTCAGAAGTACAATGTGACAGAAAGGACAGAGAGAATAAGAAGGAAAGAGGGATTATTCTGTTAATTAAGAAAAACATAAAATCTAAGTAAGTGCATACAGTTTATATAGACAGTGCAATGTTGAGTCAGTTTGGTGTAACATAAGAAATGGGGAAGCAAAAATGAGAGTAGGGGTGTGTTATAGGCCTAAAGACTCTAATGAGTACAACAAACAATTGTATAGAGAAATACAATGGGCTAGAAAATCAGATTGTGTTACAATTGGGGATTTTAACTTCCCAGATATTGACTGGAACTTGTGGGTTGGTCACTCACACACCAGCTAGACTTTTGTGGATTTATTGGATGATTGTTTTCTGCAGCGGCATTTTTGAGAGGCAACCAGAGAGGGTAATACAGTACTCTTAATCTGGCTATCAGCAGTGATCATTTGTGTATTAAGAATTTGCAAATAAAGGAACCACTAGGTGGCAGTAATCACAGTCTACTGATATGGGTTATTTAAAGATATAATTACCATCAGGGGTAAAAGAAAGAGTATTTGCTTCCGCAAATGTGACTACTGTGGTCTCAGACAGTTTAAATTCTGTACAGTGGGAACAACTGATGATGTCACCAACAGTAAACTGTAAGTGGGAAGCACTAAGGAACTAATCATGGAAGCTACTAGGCTTTTCATACTGATTAAGAAATAAGGCTTAGGCTTAAATGGATGTCAGGTAACTAATGAGACTCATGGCAGAAAAGAAAAATGCATGGGATGTATATAAATTATCAGGCAACACAGAAGCCTATGGCAGATATAAGCTAGGCTGTAATCAAGTCATAAAGGAGAATAGGCAAGCAAAGGCTGATTATGAGAAATTACTGGCAAAGAATGCTAAGAAAAACAGCAAGAACTTCTTTACTTATATAAACTCTGGAAGGAAGGGGGTTAATCAGATTGGTCCACTCGATATCAGTGGTTCGACTGTTGATGATCCTTCTCAGATATCTGATAATCTGAATGAGTATTTTGCATCTACATTCAAACATGAGTTATTAAGGGAGGAAAATGCCAGACGTTTGTCAAGCTGTAACAGGGTACTTAATGATTTTGTAATAACTGAGAGCAAAGTGGAGGAGAAATTGTTGAAGTTAAACAGAAGAAAGACACTTGGGGTGGATGGGATCTATCCAGTTATATTAAAGAAAGTAAGCAAACCCTTAGCCATAATTATGAGAGCATCCTTGAACTCAGGGGACGTCCCATGGACTGGAGATGTGCAAATGTATCCTCAATTCACAAAGGGAGATCTAAGGGTGGCATGAGTAATTACAGTCCTGTTAGTTTGACTTCGTTTACAAGAAAAATAATGTAGTCACTGGTTAAAGACGTATTGCAGGATCATCTAGACAAGACAGCAGTAATAATTCAGACATAGCATGGGCTTGTTAAGGGGAAGTCTTGTCTGACCAATTTGATTGGATACTATCACATGGTCACAAAGAAACTGGATGCAAAAAATAATTTTGATATCATATACTTGGATTTCAGGAAAGCTTTTGATACTGTTGCACATGGAAGACTACTGTACAAATTGGAGCAGTATGACATTAAGGGCAAGTTGCTACAACAGATAAAAGGATGGTTGAGTGGGAGAAGAGAGAGTGGTAATCAATGGATACTGCTCTTTGTGGACTAATGTCATTAGTTGTGTCCCCCATGTTTTGGTGTTGAGCCCATTGTTGGTTTGTATATTTATTAATGATATTGATGAAGGTATATCAAGCTTAATATCAAAGTTTGTAAATGAAATGTCAAATTTATAAATGATATTGATGATGGTATATCAAGCTTAATGTCCAAGTTTGCAGATGATACAAAGGTTGGCAGGGTTGTCAAGGACACTACTGACACTATGCTGCTGCAACAGGATCTGGAAAGCCCACAGCCCACCCAATAGGTGGACTACACATAACTGGGTGGCCACAAAATTTTTAATAACACATAAGGATAGCGAATTAAAAATAAAATAAATTATATGTAATAACAAACAAATACTTTTTCTGTAAATTATATTTATAAATTGGCTATGGATTTTTGTTAAATTATATTTATACTTTCAAATATGAAAACCTGAGAAGCCAAAATGATGAATTCTACATTCTGTATATACAACTTCAAAAATGATGGGTTACAGATTTTTTTTCTTTACAATTTAATATTGTTTGCATTACGAAAAGGTTGAGAAAGTTCATATTAAGGGATATTATTTGGTCAGATGAATCCATTTTTCACAGTGGGGATCCACCCCACTGCAAAAAATGAAATAAAGATTCTGAATTTACATCTTATCTGTTAAAAAATTCACCAAAAAACATCCAAGGGGTCCTCTTACCAAGAAAGGCTAAAGTTCTGCAAATTACAGCATCTGGAGACTAGGCACCTGCGAGATATTGAATGATTTGAGCAGGCTCACTGCTGATGAGATTCTTCCTCTTGCTCACATTAAGAACCCGAGGGGGCATAAATTCAAATTGAGGAAAGGTAGTTGTAGAACAGATGTGTGTGAAATTTGCCCTTTTTATTTTTTTGCTGATGATGTATAAGATTGCTTTCTTGCATTATATGCCTCTACTAATGCTAATGCTGAAACCAACAGAGGGTCTGAAAGGCATTTCACAGAACAAATTTTGTTTTGTTATATATTGTGGTGAAAATGTTCTTATTCCTAACAAGGTCAGACATTTCTGGCCTGGTGCATTATCCTACTGAAAGTTAAATTTAAATAATATTTAAATAACAGGTGCATCTAGTCCACAGCATGTACCATGCATTCTTAACAAAAAAGATCAAGACCAAAATACAAGAAAGTTCAATGACAAGTTGTTCCCCTCACACAGATCCTGCCATCTATATGTAGGAAGGCAGCATGATCGGTTAGAGCAGTGGTTTTAAACCGGGGTTCCGCAGCACACTAGGGTGCCGTGTAATTTTGGTTTAAGTTACTTAAAGTTATTATTTTATTTTTTGAAATTTATACATTTATTTCATTATAAAAAGGTGTACGGTATCCATTGTACCGTATCTTTTTAATTTTATGGTAATCTATAATTGATCTTTATTTAGTACCTCTAAATAAAGAATAAAATTTTTATATAGGTATATATTAAAAAGTTGAAAACCACTGTGTTAGGTACTTCTTTTGGCCTAGGGGTGCTGTGAAAAAATTACTGGGACACTAAGGGCACCGTGAACCGAGAAAGTTTGGGAACCTCTGTGTTAGACCAACAGATCTTTGTTAATCCCTAGGAAGCCTATTTGCATTATGAAAACTGCATGTTGGGTCAGGCAGAATTGTCATTGTGGGCATCTGCTCCTACATCCCAATCAAAGAAGAATAAGTCATCGTGGTTACAAAAATGTGTGCCAGTAGTAATGCACACAGTGGTGAATTCTGTTCTTTGATTGGGAAGTAAGCTTGAACCACTTACCCTACTCCTCTCTAACCTTGTCAGAAGTGTTTGCTTAGCAGTAATGAAGGTGTGTACACACACACACAATACAAAATAAGTAGGAAGAAAAAACCCTGTTTATTATGAAATAGGCAAAACTGTATGGGTGTATGAGTTTGAGATAAAAATGTGATATGGAATTTATATCTATAAGTATAAAGCAGCTTGAATAGAATATAAAATAAGATAAAGATATGTAAATTTAAGAATATATTTGAAAAAGGTGCAGCGTTAAGTACATATGTTTCCAAGCCTCTAAGGTAACAGAAAAAAGTATGATGGATGAAAAAGGAAGTAAGAATAGAAATAATTTCTAATACAAAAATAAGTATTAATTAAATTTCATAAATCAGGCCTTATTTATTGGTTGGATATGCATTAACGTAACAGAATGGTTAGTTATTTTTGCATGAATTCCAGAAATCATAGAAATAATGATACAGTCAGGTCTAAAGAATGGGAATGTATTAAAACAATAAAGTAAGTTAACACAACAGAATTTAAAAGATAGACTGTAAATGGTAGGAATCTTTTAAATTGTTTTATTAATGTGCTTTATTGTTTTAATAAATTCCTATTCTTTAGAACTTACTATATCTTTATCTCAATGATTTTTGGCATTCATAGATAATCCTCTTGTAAAATTAATGCATGTCCAACTATTAATTTGTGCCCGATTTATTCAATTTAATTATTACCTATTATTTTTGTTTTATTTTGCATAAGATATAATTTCCTGTTCAATTCTCTTTATCTATTTCCTTTTTTCATCCCTCTTACTTTTCTATTATCTTATGAGAGGCTTAGTAAATTGCACCTTTTCCAATACATTCTCAAATTTGCATATACCGTCTGGTTATAAAATAAGATTCTCTATTCGGGATGCCATAGTCTCAAAACAGTTAGAGATAGTGCTGTGAAAATCAGTGGGTATGTCATTTAGGGTATGAGGAAGCAATTTGTAGAAGAAAAAAAAAAATTAGTTCAAATTTACACCACCAGGGGAGAAATTGGCACTGTAAACATGAGATGGAATACTTAACTTAGGATTAGATTTTAATATCGGAACTTACAAATCTACAGATATTGTTCTATGTGCTTTACTTCATTTGAGATGACATTCTGAAAACAGAGGACTGCGTGCAACACAGTTTCATGTAGCATCTCATTGGGGATGTTGGCTACATGCTGTTTAATGATTGCTTTCAAATCGACAACCGTCTGTATGCCACCACAGTAAATTCTGTCTTTCAGGTATCCCCATAACCAGAAATCACAGGGATTCAGATTTGGTGATCGGGATGGACAGAACTGCGGAAAGTCTCTAGAAATTATGCAATCATTTCCGAACGTTGAACGGAGCAATTCCTTCACTTGTTGACCAATGTGGGGAGGGGCACCATCTTGAATGAACACTACGGTCTCCAAGCATTGCCTTTCTTGCAGAGTAGGAATAATGTGATCTCTTAGAAAAGCGCAGTACCGTGCACTAGTTACTATACAACTTAGAAGAGTACCATGCACTAGTTACCGTGAGGTGTAGACTCTTCAAAGAAAAATGGTCTGATTATAAACTCTGCTGTGAATCTACACCATACTGTAACGTATGGACTTTGTAGTGGTCTTTCATGCACAGCAGATGGACGAGAAGTTCCCCATATTCGATAGTTTTGTGCTATTGTTGTTGTTTGGTTTTTAGGAGCATTAGCAACTAAGGCCATATTGCTCCAGGATATGCGGTGGTCATTCCTTAACCTTTCCGCATCCTCCGTATTTGGTGGTGACGGGCTCGAACCCCGGTCTAATCAAGAAGCGTGTGCTACGCACTGCTGCTCCTTCCCACCTGGCTACGGAGGCGCCGATAGTTTTGTGCCTCATCAGACCACAAGATCAATCAAGCCCATGTATCGTCAAGTTCCATACAGGCCAGAAATCGTAGAGCCCAGTCTATTCGTTGTTGCTGATCACAAGACTTTAGTTCTTGCACTATGTGAATCTTGTACGGGAACCAGCGTAAAATTATTCGAAGCACTGTTACATACAGTAGACCAAAGAAGGTTCAAGTCTCTTGACAAGCCTCTAGCAGGCACTACTGATTGGTAGTGTTTCACATTCTGACTACTGCAACCACCACTTCATCTACTACCTCCATTCTGATATGTGGTTGTTCCCTGGTTGGAATTACACCTAACTCCCCGGATGCTTCAAATTTAAATTTTTTTTATTAGTTTTCAAATCCCCACCAAAGCCAAAGGTCCTTTATGCAAACCTTTAAGTTTCCAATATTCACATAATCTGCATTAGCGTTACTATTATTCTGGTAGAACAGTTTTACTAAAAGAGCACGATCCTTTTTTTGTAGGAGCCATAATGGTTATTGACATTGGCCTTTCTGCTTTTATCTAACATGATGTCGTAAGCAATTGACATCCTGAAGTAAATGACAACTTTTACATATGTGCAGTGCCGTTTTTCTCCTAGAGGCAGAAGTTTGAACTATTTTTTTTTCTTCTACAAATCACTTCTCTATATCCTAAATGACATAACCACCGATTTTCACAGTTCTTTTTTGACACTACAGTTCCCTGAATAGGGAAACTTATTTTATAACCACTCGGTGTATATATATATATATATATACACACACACACACACACACACATACATACATACATACATACAGAATGCACACCTACTGCTTGGCTGTAAATACAACAGCAGTTCTATTGCAGCTTTCACAAGAATATTTTTGTCCTGGCAGACAAAAACTAAACTAAAATTTGACACGTGGGCATACATGATTAATGAGAATTTTTTTTTTTTTTTTTTTTTTAATCCGCCAATTTCGGGTTCCAGATTGTTTCCCCCCCCCCCCTCCATTCCTTGACTAAAGTTTTAACAAGATCCGTCTTTATTTATTATTATTAGCTATATGGTGCAAGGAAGCCTGAGACTTATGCTGCACCAGCAAAAAAAAAAAAAAAAAAAATTCCTGAGCCACCCTGAGAGAGAGAGAGAGAGAGAGAGAGAGAGAGAGAGGAGAGGGAGAGAGAGAGAGAAAAGGGAATCACCAAGAAAGAGAAAAATGATGATATCCAGCTCAGGACCCTGGGTGTGCCATGCCTATACTCACCAGATGTGAGCCCCTGGGGGTGATATCTATTGATCATCCCCACTACAAAGTCATAATGGGTAAAAAACTGAAGTGTTACTTACCTGTAGAATGGGTTATTCTACTAATTTTGGAACGTATATCCACTTCTGTAAAGGCATTTCAATCCGTTAGTTCATATGAAAAAAGAAAGCGTACATCTTCTGCGAATAATCAGAGTTGCAATGATTATTTAAGGTTATTAGTTACATTCTTCTCACACCTATCGCAATTAAATACATTACCTCTTGTGAAAGGTTCCGCTAGAGATGAATAGATCGCTAGCGTTGCACTTGTTTGTATATGTGCATTTTGAAGTAGATGTAAATAAAATCGATTCGTAAAAAAACAAAACTTAAATTTAAAAAAAATTTAAACTAGTCACAGAATTTGATGAACTTTGCACATACTTCCTTTCCTCTTCAAGTGAATTTAATTTCTAAAAAAATGTTTAAATAAAGGAAACACATGATTCTTCAAACAAATAAAATTACAAAAGACATGCTACATTCGGCTAGGCAGCTCGGTACACATGAAGTACATCAAAGCGATACAAATTTACCTACGTTATGATTAAACCTCCAATATGACTTAAGTAAGAGTGGGCCCCTCTTATTTAAGTCATTCTTAAGTATAAAACTTCCCATACAACTACACAGTTATCGATTGAGCGAAGCGAATGTAAAACCTCTGACAACCAATGACGGCCTCTTGACTAAGGCCAACACCTGGGTGAACTATGTTTGCAAGAGGTACAACTGATACCGGAAAGATATTGTTTACGCCAATGCGTACAAAAATCTTACCTCCTTATCCATGATGTCTGTTAAGCGAAACGAATAACCCTCGTTGTTCGCCGTATTAAGTCATCATGCCATGCCATTTGAACACACCAAGCAACATCACCAAAAGCACCCATCAGAATATCAACACCCTCTATCACATACACAACACGCCACTACTGCAGCATCACACCCCGTATCTCAACTCTTCCAAATGACGAATTGTGACGTCACCAAAACTACCAATCAATCGTCAGAAATAATTTCCGCTTTGACGTTCACCTTTCATGGTTTTTATTCACAGAAATTTTATTGAATTTGGAATATTGTAATATTGGAATATTGTTACAAACACAGAGGACTGATAAAATTATTGTAATTGATTCTTCTAGAATGTACGTTTTCTGCTGGTAGAAACGCACAGATTACATAGGTTGAAAACATGAACTAAAAATTTGATTTATTATTATTATTATTTTATTATTATTATTTTTATTATTATTATTATTATTATTATTATTATTATTATTAATATTATTATTTGTAAAAAGGATAGGTGGAATAGGACCAGGGTATGTCTGCCAGGGGCAAAAGTTGATGACGTTGTAGAGCGGATATCATCTTTTAAGGGCACAAAAGGTGATATAGTTGTACACGTTGGCACTAATGACATTAAGAGTAGGAGACCGGCGGAATTACTTGACAAGTACAGGTCACTGATGAAAAAAAGCCGTGAATTAGGGTTGAAATTGAAAGTGTCTGCAATTCTGCCCAGACACGATAGGAGGGAGTATATGATGAGAGCCCTGTCAATCAATTCGGCCCTGGAATGATTGTGCAGGGCTCAAGGGGTAGAATTTTTTTCAGCCTGGTCTGTACTTGTTAACAGGAGAGACTGCTTCTACAGGGATGGGATACACTTAAATAGAAAGGGTGCAAGAATGTTTGCTGATGCTATCGAGGCAATGTTAGGTGGGTCGGAAAACTGCTAGATTGGGGGGATACAAGGACTAATAGATTAACAGTAGCCACTGGCAGAGGTGAAAGTGATTCTTGAACTGCTTCTATTGGAATGAGCCGCAGCCTGGAAAATAAGATGCAGGATATTTCAGAGACTGCTGGGAATCATTGGGGTACAAGTAAACACATGGGTTGTGTTAGGGGAGCTAAGAAAAAGAACAGGTGCATGTATACTTGTGTGTACACCAATGCTAGGAGTTTAGTAAATAAATTTGATGAATTTGAGGTATTGCTCAAAACATCAAAGGCAGATATTGTGGGGATTTCAGAGACGTGGTGTCACACAGATATAAGAAATGCAGAACTGGAATTTGGGGAGTACAATGTCTACAGAAAGGATAGACAGGATAGGAAGGGAGGAGGGGTTATGCTATTAGTTAAAAAACACATAAAATCCAAGGAAGTGAAGCCAGTCGACATCGCTGGACAGTGCAGTGTCGAGTCAGTTTGGTGTGACATAAGCATTGGGAGATCAAAATTGAGAGTAGGAGTGTGCTATAGGCCTAATGACTCTGATGAGTATAATAAGAAACTGTTCGGAGAAATAGAGTGGGCCAGTAAATCAGAGAGTCTTATAATGGGGGATTTTAATTTCCCAGATATTGACTGGAATTTGGGGGCTGGTCACTCACACAGTAGCAAGGCTTTTGTGGATTTATTGGATGATTGTTTTCTACATCAGCATGTTCGGGAGGCAACTAGAGGGAGTAATACTCTTGATTTGATTATCAGTAGTGATTCTTCATGCATTAAGAATCTGCAGATAAATGAACCACTTGGTGGCAGTGATCACAGTGTGCTGAAGTGGGAGTTACTCAAAGAGGTAACTACCATTAGGGGTAAAGGGAAGGGGTATTGCTTTCGTAAAGGCGACTACAATGGACTGAGACAGTATTTAAATTCTATACAGTGGGATCAACTGATGATATTGCCAACAGCAAATTCAAAATGGGAAGCATTCAAAGAACTTATCGTGGAAGCTACTAGGCTTTACATACCAACTAAGAAATATTGTTCAAGGTTTAGGCCTAAATGGTTGTCAGATGAACTAATGAGGCATATGGCAGAGAAGAAAAATGCATGGGATACATACAAATTAACACGTGACACGGACGCCTATGATAGATACAAGTTGATCTGTAACCAAGTTACAAAGGAGGTTAGGCAGGCGAAGGCAGATTACGAGAGATCCTTGGCAAGGGATGCGAAGAAAAACAGCAAAGAGTTCTTTACTTATGTAAACTCTAGAAGGAAGGGGATGAATCAGATTGGTCCACTTGAGATCGATGGGTCAACTGTTGATGACCCTGCTCGGGTAGCTAACAAACTAAATGAATATTTTGCATCGACATTCACACATGAGGAGTTATTCAGCGAGGGGAATGCCAGAGGTGTATTCAACTCTAGCAGTAAGCTAGAGAATCTTGTAATAACTGAGAGCAAAGTGGAGGAGAAATTGTTGAAGATAAACACAAGAAAGGCACCTGGGGTGGATGGGATCTATCCAGTTATATTAAAGGAGGCAGCAAAGGAGGTAAGCAAACCCTTAGCCATAATTATGAGAGCTTCCTTGGACTCAGGGGAGGTACCCATTGACTGGAGATGTGCAAATGTGACCCCAATTCACAAAGGGGGATCAAAGGCTGACACAAGTAATTATAGACCTGTGAGTTTAACTTCTGTTCCCGGAAAATTAATGGAGGCACTGGTGAAAGAAGCACTGCAGGATCATCTAGACAAGACTTCAGTTATAGCTAGGACACAGCATGGTTTTGTTAAGGGGAAGTCTTGCCTGACCAATTTGATTGGATACTATGATGCAGTCACAAAAGAACTGGATGCAGGGAATAACTTTGATATTATATATTTGGATCTTAGAAAGGCTTTTGATACTGTTGCACATGGAAGACTGCTGCACAAATTGGAGCAGTGTGGCATTGGAGGCAAGTTGCTGCTATGGATAAAGGGGTGGTTGAGGGGGAGAAGACAGAGAGTGGTAATCAATGGACACTGCTCATCGTGGACTAATGTTATTAGTGGAGTCCCTCAGGGTTCAGTATTGGGGCCTTTATTGTTTTCTGTATTTATAAATGATATTGATGATGGTATATCAGGCTTAATGTCCAAGTTTGCAGACGATACGAAGGTTGGCAGGGTTGTCAAGGACACTACTGACACTATGCTGCTGCAACAGGATTTGGAAAGGTTGAGCAGATGGGCTTCGAGGTGGCAAATGAAGTTTAACATTGACAAATGTAAAGTACTACATATGGGAAACAGCAACCCCAGAGCAACGTATCAACTCTGTGGTACTACACTGACAGTGGTAGAGAATGAAAGGGACCTGGGGTGGTGGTGCAGGCAGATATGAAGTTCTCTGAGCAGTGCAGACGAGCTGCAAGAGTAGCTCATGGTGTATTGTCAATGATATATAGGAATTTTTCTAGCAGGGATAAGGAGGTGATTATTCCCTTGTATAAGGCAATGGTCAGGCCACACCTAGAGTACTGTATACAGGCCTGGAGGCCTCATTTCAGGAAGGATGTAGAGCTGCTGGAACGAGTACAGAGAAGGGCAACTAGATTGGTGAATGGGACAAAGGGGTTCTCTTACGAAGAAAGGCTTAAGTTTTGCAAATTACAGTGTCTGGAAACTAGGCACCAGCGGGGTGATCTGATAGAGGTGTACAAAGCCTTGAATGGTTTGAGCATGCTCAGTGCTGATGGGATTCTTCCTCTAGCTCAGAAAAATCACCTGAGAGGGCATAAATTCAAATTGAGGAAAGACAGATGTAGGATAGATGTACGGAAATTTGCCTTTAGCCAGCGGGTGGTTGGTGGGTGGAACAGACTTCCATCCCTTGTCGTGGAAGTTGATAGCCCAAATAAGTTTAAGGCTCAGCTGGACAGGTATTTCGAACGAACAGAGGGGTGAAGTGGAAGTGGTTATTTTTATTTATTTATGTTACTTTTTTTTTTTTTTTTTTTTTTTTTTGGCTGATGCTGCATAAGCTTGCTTTCTTGCATCAAATGCCTCTACTAATGCTAATGCTAATGCTAATGCTAATTAGGTATAATATACGGAAAAAAAAACAAACGCACACCAACCAACTGTTAGAAAGATAAATTTGGAAAGCATGTAAACATACCTACCAGGGAACAGCGTTCCTAAACGTATCTTTCAAAATACTACTACTAATAATAGTTATTATTATTATTTCTCACTGATGGGGTTTCGCCCCAAACCCGTGGCGGGTACTGAAACCAAGAGCACAGGGTGTTTGTTATGTCTGGTGCTACTGTTGGTCGAGGAACTCTCTGAGAATTTTACAGATGTTCAGGATTTCGACTTTCTGGAGGTCTATTGCTGCTAGGCTGTTATATAGGGTTTTCGGCATCATGCTGGTGGTTAACACGATGATCGGGATGATCGTTACTTGTTGCATATGCCACATCTCTTTGATCTCCTGTCTTATTTCCTGATCTTTTTCTCATGGGTTGGCTGGACGATGTCAATCAGATAGGTAGCGTTTTCCTTCTTGTCGACAAGGGGTGTGTTCGGTCTGTTGTGCGGGTTTGTCTTGTCCGTTATTATGGCGTGGTCACTGCACAAAAAAAAAAAAAAAAAAAAAAAGTATTATATTAAGGTCACCCGTAATTGCTTACGTATATGTATATCGCCTGTGTTCACTGGTCGATTTCTCTGTTTTGCTAGACGAAAAAATCTCCAGTTTCTGGGGGAGAAAGCCTTGCTATCTATGCTACAGACCAACTAACTCAGCCACGAAGTGAAAAAAAACCCCATTAAGGTTGCTCGCGTCATTGACGGGATCCGAACCCAAGCCTTTTCCATCCAGTGTGGGGAGGACGGTGACGAAAGGTCCCTGTACAGCTTAAGGGTTGGGGTCTCTGGTTTGTGCTTGTAATAAGGCACACTTTTTTCATCAACTGCTATTTCTTCCTAATTACTTATGTATTATCCTGGCTACCTGGTCATGTCCACGAGATACTCCGTGTGGGAAATCACCTTGCATCCTTCGGTAATGTGTTGGATCGTTTCTGAGGCCAGTTGGCTTCGGAAACATGCTTAACTTGATATTCCGGGCTCATTGGTGGTGAATTTTCTATAGTTCCTGGTTTTTCTATAGTTTCTATAGTTCTATAGTTGGTATTGGATGGCGAGAATAAATCCTCCGATCCAGGAGAAAAGCGTCCTACTCGTGAGCTATGCATTGGAAGCCATTTCATCTATGTGGTCTTGATGGAGGTCATTGTGTGGAAGTGTCTACCATGGAGAGTCTTCTTTGCTCAATTTTCTAGCTTTGTTTGTTCCATATGTGCAGGAGGGGGCCTCCTCGCTTAGATTGAGTGAGGTATGGCGCTTGTCTATCTTCGTTATGGCCTGGTAGACTGCTGTTGTGTTTTTCTGGAAGTAATCCTTCAGGTTAGATATTGGTGTCTTCATTGCTGAAAAAAGGTCTATCAGGCCGTATCCACCTTCTTTCCGAGCTATTGTCAGTCTCTCCATGGCTGACTACGGGTACTGTCGGAAGCTTTTGGTCATCAGTGTCCTTGTCTTTCTCATGATATCCTCCAACTCAACGCTAGTCAATCTATAATCTTAGAGGAGTATGTTAGCAATTGGACTGCATAGGTGTTTAGAGCTTAAACTGTGTTCTCTCCGTTCAGCTTTGCTTCGAACAGCAGGCTTCTGAGTCTCTGATGGCATTTTTCTGTCAGGCAGGCCTAGATCTCATCTTGCTCTAACTGTTGAGCCAGAACAGTCCTCAGAAATATGTAGATCCTCTCTCCCTGTCATTGGTTCGATCTCTTTGTAGTTTCGGTTGACTAATTTTATCTAATGCAATCCTTGAGTCTTGCATTCGCTTATTAGCATTGCCATTACTTTAGACATATGATGCCAAAATTCAAGCTTATAGAGCATCAGCCAAAAAAAAAAAAAAAAAAAAAAAAAACCTTTTCATTTCACCCATCCAATCACTCCAAATGTTTGTTTAGTTCAGCCTTAAATTTATTTAAGCTATCAAATTCCACAACAACAGATGGAAGTCTGTTCCAGCAACAATCAACCACCTGGTGGTAAAGGGAAACTTCTGCATATCTATTCTACAACCGTCTTTCCTCAATTTCAATCTATGCCACCTCAGGTTCTTAATCTAAGCAAGTGGAAGTATCCCATCAGCATTGAGCCTGCTGAAACCATTCAAGGCCTTGTACACCTCAATCAGATCACCTCACAGGTGCTTAGTCTCCAGATGCTGCAACTGACAGAATTTCATCCTCTCCTGGTAAGAGAACCCCTTTGTTCCTCTCACCAATCTTGTTGCCCTTCTCTGTACTTGTTCTAACAACTATACATCCTTCCTAAAATGAGCCTGCAGACTTGGACGCAGTACTCAAGGTGTGGCCTTATACAAAGGTAATCACCTCCTCTAGAAAATCATCTCTTCTAGAAAAATTCCTATATATCATTCACAAAACTCCAATACCTTCTCTGGCAGCTCGTCTGCACTGCTCAGAGTAATTCATATCCGACTGCACAACTACCCTCTGGTCGTTTTCATTCTCCACCTCCCTGAGTGTAGTACCACAGAGGTGGTATATTTCTCTTGGGTTATTGCTATCCATATGCAATACTTTGCATTTGTCAACATTAAACTTCATTTGCCACTTCTCAGTCAGTACATCTACCTAACTTTTCTAGATCCTGTTGCAGTAGCATACTGTCTTTATTATCATTAAAAACCCCGCCAGCTTTTGTATTATCTGCAAACTTAGACATTAAGCTTGATATACTTTGATCGATATCAATAATAAATACACAAAACAACAATTGGCCCAGCAACGAACCCTGGGGGGACTCCAAAATAACATTAGTCTATGTAGAGCAGTGTTCATTACTTACCACTCTCTGCCGTTTCCCACTCAATTATCCATTGCAGCAACTTGCCCTTAATGCCAAACCACTCCAATTTGTACAGCAGTCTTCCATGTTCAACAGTATCAAAAGCTTTGTGAAATCCAACTATATGAAATCAAAATTATTTTTTGCATCCAGTTCCTTTGTGACCACAAGGTAGTATTCAAACAAATTGGTTAGACAAGCCTCCCCATTAACAAACCCATGCTGTGTCTGAACTATTACTGCATTCATGGCTAGGTGATCCTGCATCACTTCTTTAACCAGTGACTCCATTATTTTTCCTGGAACAGAAGTTACACAAACAGGTCTATAATTATTTGTGTCGCTCTGAACCCCCTTTGTGAATTGGGTATACATTTGCACATCTCCAGTCCGTGGGGACCTCCCCTGAATCTAAGAATGCTGTCATAATTATGGCTAAGGGTTTTCTTACTTCCCTCGCTGCCTCCTTCAATGTAACTGGATTGATTTCGTCTGCCCCAGGTGCCTTTTTTATGTTTAACTTCAACAATTTCTCCTCCACTTTGCCCTCCGTTATTACAAAATTATTTAGCTCCATATTAAAGTTTAGTAAACTTCTGTTCTCCCCCTTCCTTACACACACATTGCATCTACATTCGCACACGAGGAATCCTGTAAGGATTCCTCGTGTGCGAATGTAGATGCAAAATACTCGTTCAGTTTGTCAGCTATCTGAGCAGGATAATCAACAGTCGAACCAGCAGCATCAAGTGGACCAATCTGATTCAGCCCCTTCCTTCTAGAATTTACATAAGAACTCTTTGCTGGTTTTCTTTGCATCCTTTGCCAAATATTTCACGTAATCTGCCTCGCCTGCCTAACCTCCTTTGTGACTTGATTACAGCCTAGCTTATACCTCCCGAAGGCTTCTGTGTCGCCTGCTAATTTATATGCACCCACGCGGTTTTTTTTAATCCATGAGGTTCTGGCTGTCCATATGGTCTGATATCTTTTTTTGTTATGCAGCTGGTCAGAATGTTGTGAGAGGTGGTAGGTCTCTATTTCGAAAATTTGTAGGGTCTTTGTCTTTTGCCTTTAGGTACGTGATTTCTTGAATCACAAACTGCGTCAGGGTTCCTTGTAATCTAGATGACTGCTGCGCTATACATTGGTGTATCTTTCTTTGCATTCTTTGATAATATCTTTCATCATCTGCCTTCGCTTGCCCGACCTCCTTTGTGACTTCATTACAGACTAGTTTATATCTACCCTAATCTTCTGTCTCACCCAATAATTTATATGCATCCCATGCACTTTTGTTCTCTGCCACGACTTTCATCAGTTCATCTGACATCCATTTAGGCCTATACCTTGAAGCGTATTTTTTATTTGCGCTGAAATGACTAATGTCTGCTATGAATTCCTCGAACACTTTTTCTAACGAATTTAAAAACTGTCCGAGACAACTGTAGTCACCTTTACGAAAGGAAAAATCCCTCCCTTTTCCCTTGATGGTAGTTACATCTTTAAGTAAATTCCAAATCAATACATTGCGATTATTGCCATCAAGTGGTTCTTTAATCTGCAGTCTTCATGCATGAATAATCACTGCTGATAACAGATAAAGAGTATGTCCCGCTTGTTGCCTCTCTAACAAGCTGCTGTAGAAAACAGTCATTGAATAAATCCGATAAATTCATTACGATATTTTATTACCAAAATGTTCTACAAGCTATCAGAGCAGTACTATCTGTTGAGGTAGCTAGTACCGCTCTCATAGCGAGGTATGTACTCTGGAACGGCTCTGAACGTTGTAGGAGATGTTTTATTATATCACCACGACTGCTCCCCTCATATCTGCGAAATTCCTTGGAGCCAATGCCGGGTCTGGGTACATTATTCTGTTGAAAAAGCCCCAGGTTTGAATCCCGTCCATGACGCGAGAAACTTTAATGGGCTTTTTTCAGTCCGTGGCTGGATCAGAGTCTCAGGTGTAGATAAGTTTTTTATCCCAGAAAATGGGTTTTTTTTCTTCCAGCAAAACAGGCAAATCGACCAGAGAACACACGCAATTTAGACACATCACATAAATGGGTATATAGAAGAAATTCCGAGGGAAATCTAATAAAATGATTTGAATTGGAATATCCTGCTGAAAGACGGAAAGAAAATCACCACAAAGGGGACAAGATTAGCCACAAAAGATATGTTGTTCTTATCATTCAGAGCATCTGTGGTACAGTGGCCAGGGTTCAAATCTCGTCAATGACATGAAGGAACTCTTATGGGCTTTTTTCATTCCGTGGCTAAGTCAGTCGGTCTCAGGCGTGGACAGCAAGGTTTCCCCCACCGGAAAGTCGGGATTTTGGTCAAGTAAGTGGACCAGAGAATACATGCAATTCTTAAACATAATACACTTGGGTAGTTGATTTTATATTCTGGATGACCCTAGTGTGACACGTTTTTACCATTCTATGTTTGTTCAGTAGCACAGTGGCATCATTACCATCCTTCCCTCTCCGGGTGCAAAAGGGATTGTTTCAAATCTCGTAAATGACAAAGATGTTATATAGACTTTGTTTCACTTCGTGGCTAAGTTAATTTGTCTACAATATAGATAGCAATGTTTTCCCCGCCGGAACTCAGGTATGTCTTGAAGCAAAACACGCAAATCGACCAGAAAATATGTGCAATTAAAAGATAATACACTTGGCTAGTTGAATTAACAATTTTTAGAAATATGTTATCAAATAACGCAATCCTTAAATGCGTGTATTAAGCATCAAAGTAACTAAGGCTTTGAAGCATTAGTATATTGTGTGGATAAGTGTTCTTCGGTTGTTTGTCTGTTGATGAAAACACTAGTTTTCAGGAGGGAAATACATGCAACCCTCGCCCAAGCCCGACAACTCCTCACGCACTGAATATTTGTTCTCCAGCCGAGGGCGAATGCAAACTCAGGCCTTTTTCCATACTCAAAAGACTTGAAGTTGTGCCGGTATCTTTCCCAATCACCAATACTTAACACATCCTAGTGGAAATACAGTATTTTCTTTGAACATACACTGTATAGAAAAGTGAAATCGAATGGATGTCTCTACAGTAAAGTGGTCCTGCAAATAGTAACTCATTGCAAATCAACTTGTTTAGAATTTTGAACTTCATTATGAAATGGAAGGGAAAAAATGTAAAGAAAACAGGATCTAGGGAAGAACACGACTAATAGATACCCTGGCGCGAAGTGCGGTGCATATAAGCCCCTTTCTTCCACCCTACCGTGTTGCAAAAGCCTCAATAATGCGAGTAATTGTTGTGCTTTTTTTCACATGGCTGTGTTAATTGGTCTCTGGCAAGTGTTGCAGTTTTTTCCTCTGAGAACCTCAGGTTTTTTGTCCAAAAAATAGGCAACTAGACAAGAATGAGCATCATTCACAGACATTCATATTAATGGCACAATATAGTCTAAGTCCCGTATGTGTTGAAAATCCTATAAAAAAGTGATCAATAACGGGAATGAATCTCACTATCAGGTATTTTTTCATGCAAAGCATAGTTTGATTTTTGGATTCCTACAGTTAATGTTTTCTTATACAATGTTTCTCACAGTAGACTGATTGATAACTTCACTAAAACCACACACAACATATTTTTGTCCACTATTTTGTGAAGTATTATATGGGTTGGTACCAGATACCACAAGACACATTTAGAAATCTTATAGCATCCATGCCTCGTTGAGTATGAGCTGTTTTGGTGGCACATGGAGGACCAACATCATATTAGGTAGGTGGTCATAATGTTTTGGCTTATCAATGCATATCTGAATGTTTGTCATTTGAAAGAGCCATTCAAATTTTTTAGATCATGTAGATGTTACTAGTGTTGATAACAGTTGCACTTCATTGTTTGTTTGGTTTTTAGGAGCATTAGCAACTAAGGCCATATTGCTCCGGGAAATGCGGTGGTCATTCCCTGACCTTTCCGCATCTTCCGTATTTGGTGGTGACGGGCTCGAACCCCGGTCTAATCAAGAAGCATGTGCTACGCACTGCTGCTCCTTCCCACCTGGCTACGGAGGCGCCATGTTGCACTTCAAGATAACCACTAAAATGGCGATGGTACAATACAAAGCGACATGTATATTGTGGTTTGCTCAGTTTAAATCTGTAGTTACAGTGCAAAGGTGGTACTGCTGTGAATATAGAGGTGAGATACCTTCAGACAAGTCAATTAAGCAATGGATAGAACAGTTAAAGGGAAGTGGCAGTGTCTAGCATACAGAAGGGTGGGGGTTGGCCGGCAGTGTCAAGAACAGTTAAAGGGAAGTGGCAGTGTCTAGCATACAGAAGGGTGGGGGTTGGCCGGCAGTGTCAAGAATGTTGAGTGCATTTATGAAAGTTTTACCTGCATCCCCAGAATTCTATCCATTGTGCTTGCAGAAAAATAGAACTCACCAATTGACCATTCACAAGATCCTCCACCACTGCCTAAAACTTTAAGCATACAAAATCCTGCTTGTACAAGCATTGAAACCAGATGATCTGCTGTGCAAGAAAGTTTTCTTTAGATATGCTCAATCGGATTTAAAATGATTTCCTGAACAAAGTTGTCTTTAGTGACGAGCCCACCTTCCACCTATCTGGTAACGTCAACCAGCACAACTGCAGGATCTGAGGCAGTGAAATCTCTCATGTTTTTAGTGAGCATGAAATTGCATGGTCTGCCCTTTCCCATAACTAGGTAATTGGCACATTTTTATTTGCAGAGATTACCATAAACAGTAAAAATTACTTGAACAGCTAGAGCAGTTTGTGATTCCGCAAATGGCAAAATATCAACTGGACATTCTCAGCAAGATGGTGCTCCTCATTGAGCTCTGACTGTGTAACAATTTTTTAGTGAGCATTTTCGGGACCAAGGGATTGGATGGGAAAGACCAATTCCATGGACCACTTGCTATTACCCATTGGACTTTTTTCTGAGGGGGTTATGTGAAAGATCAGATTTATTGCATGCCCATTATAAATGTGGATGAACTTCACGAGAGAAACACTGATGCCTCAAATGTTAGAAAACACTTCGAGCAAAATTGTAAGGTGTTCCGCCATCCTGTGCTACAAATGGTGGCTACATGGAAATTTATTAACTATTTTGAGTTGTCCTTTCCATTGAAGAAACTTTTGGTGTAAATCTTGTAATTCCTGTTATATAACAATTTGTAATGTGGTCAATAATTTAGGGAAACCCTGTATTTTTTGCATCCAGTTCAAGTTCTCCCCTTAATGAACCCATGCTGTGACTGAAGTATAACTGCACTCCTGTCTAGATGGTCCTGCATCACTTCTTTAACTGACTCCATTCTTTTCCCTGGAACATAAGTTAAGCTAACATGTCCATAATTACTCATTTCACCCATTGTGAATTGGGATGAATTTGTGCCCCAGCCCACAGGGACCTCCCCTGAATCCAAGAATGCTCTCATAATTATGGCTAGGGATTTGCTTACCTCCTTTGCTCCCTTAAGATAACTGAATAGATCCTGTGCACTCCAGGTGCCTTTATTTACGTTTAATTCTGACAATTTCTCTTCAACTTTCCTCTCAGTTATTGCAAAATTATTTAGCTCCATATTAGTTTGATAAACTTCTGGCATGCATTTCCCTAAACAATTCCTCCCATGTGAATGTAGATGCAAAATACCCATTCAGTTTGTCAGCAATCTGAGCAGGATCATCAACAGTCAAACCATCGATATCAAGTGGGCCAATGTGATCCATCCCCTTCCTTCTAGTGTTTACATAAGTAAAGAAGTCTTTGCTGATTTTCTTTGTATTCTTCGTTAAAAATTTCTTGTAATCTGCTTTGGCTTGCCAAAAGCTCCTTTGTGACCTTGATTGCAGAGTAGTTTGTATCTACCACAGGCTTCTGTATCACCTGATAATTTATATGCATTTTTCTTCTCTTCCACATGTCTCATTAGATCACCTGACACCCATTTAGGTCTAAACTTTGAACAGTATTTCTTAGTTGGTATAAAAAGCCTAGCAGATTCTATGATTATTTCCCTTAATGGTTCTCATTTAGAATTCACCCTTTGTAACACCATCAGTTGATCTCACTGTATAGAATTTAAAAACTGTCTGAGACCACTGTGGTCACCTTTATGAAAGCAAAAACCTTTTTACCTCTGATTGAAGTTATTTTTAAGTAAATCCAACTTCAATATACTGTGATCACTGCCACCTAGTGGTTCTTTTATCTACAGATACTTGATGCATGAAGAATCACTGTTGATAATTAGATCAAGAATATTTGCTCTCTCTCTTGTTGTCCCCTCTAACATGGTGCTATAAAAAGTCATTCAATAAATCCATAAAAGTCTTGCTAATGTTTGAGTAACCAACCCAGAAGTTCCAGTCAATATCTTGAAAGTTAAAATCCCCCATTATTCTGATTTTGTGGCCAATTCTATTTTTCTGTATTGTTGTTTGTTGAACTCATTAGGCCTAACCCCATCCCTACTCTCATTTTTGTTTCCTCAATGCTCGTCACACCAAACTGACTCAACATTGCAGCAGCCACTCATGTCAACTGTATGCACTGCCTCAGATTTTTTGCTTCTTAACTAAGAGCATAACCACCTCTGCCCACTTGTCCTGTTTGCAGGGGCATCCCAAGGGTGCATGCACCCAGGTGCCAACATTCAAGGGGCACCTAAAACTTATATACACATATGAAGAGCTGAAACTTGTATACACAATCAGAATACACTGATGTAGTGTATTCTGCATGCAAGTTGCATTTATTATATTCTATGATCAGTTGAAACAGGAGTCATGAGGTTTCATGTGCAAACATAGATGCACTGAATTGATTGAAGGTATGGACTATTCTACTGTTCACATCAGGTTTTAAGAAGATGAAATTGGGTTGTTCTGGAAGAAAATGGCAATCAGAACTTACCTTTTCAAGGAGAAAAACAGTGGTTTTCAATATCCTGAGGCAACAGACACACCTGTTTAGTGGTAATGCAGCAAGTGGAAAGCTTTTGGTTAGCTAAACATTGCTTAAAAACTGCTAAACATATTAAAGTGGAAAATAAAGGATATGCCAGTCTTGTAGTCAAATCCAAAAGCTTTTGTAAGTGGTTCTGTTTTCAGTAGTTATTGGTGTACTTTTTTATTTTTGTACCATCAGTGTAAAAATATTCCTGGACATCCTCAGGATTTACATGATGCAAATTCAAATGTAAAAATATCATTTCTTCCTAGACCAGTGTTTCCCAATCTAAGGAACTTCTAGAGTTGGCTACAGCATATGGAATGCAGTCAAAAGCACTAAAGATTCAGGAGTTAAAGTCAAATCTCCCATGATCACCATACAAGTTGTTGCCCAGGGTAGGTGCCTTGACTTGGAAACAGATGTCAATTAGTTGCATCTTATGCCTTTGTTAACCAATGAAGGCCTCATCACTTCAAAAATCTATTGAAATCAGGATACAGTATCTCCAACTGAACTGAAGGATTTGTCTTTAAAAGATAGTGGCAGAAAAAGGTCATAAAGCTAAGAGGCATTCAATTAATGTGAAGAGCTTTTGATAAGGATATAGCTACTGAAGTCAGATGCTCTACCATTGTCACTGGCCTGTTCAAAGGGCAACTACTAAATGCCCTTTATGAACAAAAGAGGAATGCAGGCAATTCAAATGAACATGGCCAAATTCTTTAAGAAAATGAATGACAGACTACAACTAAAAGAAACAGCTTCATTTTCTGCAAAGAAAATGAAGCTGCTTCAAAAATGTTGAAATTTCTCAATTAATAAAAAAAAAGTCTAGTAAGCCCAGTTGAAAAATGGTCAGAATGAAAATATTTTAATTGCATTGTTTGAATCTCAAGTTACTTCGTGTATTTTGATATAATGTTGTCGTCTTAACTCTTTAGTAATATTTATTACAAGATGCTGAAAGGCCTCTTCCAATTATGTCTATGAGAAAAGCTGTGTAATATTCAGCTATGATTCAACCACATCCCCCACCAATGTGATGCATTCCTGAAAATGTGGTTGAATCATTAGTCTATAGTTAAACATCTGTATATGAAATGTGATTTATAACTCATAAATGTACATCTCAAAATCATTCCCAAAGTAAATGATGCACTTTTTGCATGCTTTGAGTTTTCAAAGAAAATAGCTTCATAAAAGTATCATTTCTATAAAATTTTCTGCTTTTATGAAAATGTAGATCTGGATCTTTCTTAGACTAAATCAATCCAATTTAAAGAAACTTTCTGAAGGAAAAAGCAAAGATAACAAGAGCATTATTATGTTATGTATTATCTTATAACTGACAATATTTTTGTTACATTTGTAATGCACTGACAGGTAAGTTTTTTCTCTGGTACCCACTCTGTCTTCTGATCCACAAAGGATGCACCTTTTTCTATATCCAACAAACAACTTTTTATGCATGTTTTTTTAAGGTAATCCTAAACATAGCAGTTTTAGAACCTATAATATTTTAGTACTACCATGTATGGGTTCAATATTAAGAAGGCACTCGTTGGCATAAACTTGAATTTCAGCAGATTGCAATTTTCAGGAAATATGCATGAAGAAAGGTTCTTTGTAAGAAGTAGAAGGTATAAATGAGAGAGAGAGGTTCATGTTCATACTAGTTTGGAAGAGAGAAAGAGCTTGAATTATAGATGCCAATTCACAGAAATATCTATAAAGGCACAGAGCAGAAATTGAATATTTATTTGACACAGAGTGGAGAGAGAGGATTTGTAAGAGCCAAGTCATTAATTATTCTGATGTCTTCTTTTGGATAGTGTCTAGGACCACCCCCAGATGTAGGATTAATATTTTATGGTAAAGAGGATATGAGATTTGTACAGTCAGCAGCTTGAATTGAATACTGAATATCTGCTTAGAAGAAAGTATGGTTCAAAACAAAAGAGAAAAACCTATATATATATATATATTTTTTTTTTTTAATGTAGATGAAGCAATATTTGTGATGTGTTTATGCCAAGTGTTTAGAGCAGTGTTTCTCAATCTTTTCGTTGTTGCGGCACACTTTTAAAGATGCTAAAATTTTGCAGCACACTACAATCGCTATTATACTCATATATATTATATATACATATATACAGGGTGATTCAAAAAGGACTTTACAACTTCATAAGTGTATAGAAATTTATTCAGGAGATATAATTTATTGAACTGTCATATTGTAGCAAGAAACATCAAGTTTTACCTAGAACAGACATTTTGGTTCAATGTGACTGCCAATGAGGATATGGCAGACATCCCATCTGAACACATTTCCTCCAAAACGTAACTTTTAGTTTTGAGCTCAGCAAGATTGGTAGGTAAGGATGGAACAAACACTCAATCTTTAATGAAACCCCATAGAAAAAAAGTCTAGAGGTGTCAAATCTGGGGAACAAGGTGGCCATGCTAACAGCCCTGCTCGACCAATCCACTGACCTGGGAAGCAGTTATTGAGGAATTTCCTTACCTCTCTCAGGTAGTGAGGAGGTGCTCCATCTTGCTAAAAATGAAAGCGTCCTTCGTGGTCATCTTCGTTGAACTGTGAAATGAGAAAATTTTCCAGCATATCCAGATACACAATACCGTTGATTGTCTCGTGGAAAAAGAAGGGTCTGTAAACTTTTACTTTGATGAGGGTACAAAAGGCATTCACCTTTGGGCTGTCACAAACATGTTTCAGACATGCACATGCGTTTTCGCTGAACCAAATCCTGCAGTTGTGGGTGTTAACCCTACCACTAAAATGAAATGTTGACTCATCACTAAAGCTTATGTTGTCCAGTAATGGACAACATAAGCTTTCCTCTATCCGATGTAGCATGTCTGCACAGAATTCCTGACGAGCAGCCTTATCTGAGTGAGTAATTTGTTCCACCAAGGTCAACCGTATGGCTGCAAGTGTAAACGTCTTTGTAACACACACACACACACACACACACACACACACCAAACGGTCAGTTGCGAAATGCCAGTCTCATGAGATGCACATCGTGTTGATTTCACAGGACTCTGAACAAACCTCTCCCTCACCTTTTCCACAACAGCATCAGAAACATGTTGGTGTACTGGAGATTTGTCATGGTGAACAGAACAACCTGTCTCAACAAAATTCTTGTGCCATGAGTACATTTTAGGTCTACCAGGAGGCTCCTTTCCATATTCAGTGCAAAAATTCCATTGTACTATTGTTGCAGATTTCATTTCTTCAAACCAAAACACACACACACTGAGCATGCTCCGCTCCTGTGAAAGTAGCCATTGTCAGGGTGAACAGAACAACCTGTCTCAACAAAATTCTTGTGCCATGAGTACATTGTAAGTCTACCGGGAGGCTCCTTTCCATATTTTTGGTGCAAAAATTCCGTTGCACTGTTGTCGCAGATCTCATTTCTTCAAACCAAAACACACACCAAGCATGCTCCGCTTCTGGGAAAGTAGCCATTTTTGAAATGCAAGCTGCTGGGGCTCATGGTGACGGAATTCGGTACTATGGCACTATGTTAGCAAAACTAGATATTTTTTGGTACAATATGACAGTTCAATAAATTATATAAGTCTCCTGAATAAATTTCTATACACTTACAAAGTTGTAAAGTCCTTTTTGAATCACTCTGTATAATATATACCTTATTTCCCCATGTATAAGACGAACAATTTTTCGAAAAATTTGCGGTCTAAAAACTGGGTGCGTCTTATAGAGTAGTTGTAGATTTTTTTACTTGCATTTCCCGCTTTTTGTCTTTGCGCTCATTGTTTTGCACTTGTTACCAGTATATTAGGTTACGTTTTGCCACGTTCTGCCCAGAAATGGCTCAGAAAAGATTTTCGTACAGTGCTGAATTCAAGTTAAAAGTGATCCAGTTTGCAAAAGTAAATGGAAATCGTGCTGCTGAACGTAAGTTTGGTCCTCCTCCAACTGAGAAAATAATCCGAGACTGGCTACGGGAAGAAGAAACCCTACTGAAAACGCCACGGAAGAGGGCATTAGAGGAAATTCAGCAAAATGGCCTGATTTAGAGAGGGAATTGAAGATATGGATTGAAGAGCAAAAGGCAATTGGAATTCCTCTGTCCACAAAGATGGTTCAGCATTTAAGTATTCAAGGAAAATTGCTGATGAAAAAGAAGTTACTGATTTCAAAGGAGGACACAATTGGTGTTTCAGGTTTATGAAACGGAATGGACTAAGCATGCGTACACGCACCAGACTTGCTCAAAAGATGCCTGAAAGCTATGAGCAGAAGGTCCTTGAATTTCATCGTTTTGTCATTCAATGTCGGAAGACACATCAGTTTGAGTTGGGACAGATTGCAAATGGGACAAAGTCCCCCTTCAATTTGATGTCCCAAGTAACAGAACTGTTGATAAGAAGGGGGTGAAAACTGTAACTGTGAAGACAAGTGGACATGAAAAGAGCCATTATACAGTTGTTCTAGCTTGTTGTGCCGATGGAACCAAGCTGCCTCCTATGCTGATTTTCAAATGCAAAACAATGCCAAAATAAGACATTCCTCGAGGAGTGATTGTCCACGTTCATGACAAGGGTTGGATGGATCAGGATGGGATGAAGATCTGGTTTGAGAAAGTTTGGAGCAGGAGACCAGGTGGGCTCTTACGCAAACCTGCCCTATTGGTGCTTGATCAGTTCAGGGCACACAAAAAAAAAAAAAAAAAAAAAAAAGCACCAAAGAAGATTGCTGCAAAGCAAAAAACAAAACTTGCCATCATACCTGGTGGCTTGACATCCCAGCTCCAACCACTTGATGTCAGAATTAACAAACCCTTCAAAGCTGCCATGAGAGACGAATGGAACCAATGGATGAAGTCTTCTGGGGACAATTTGACACCAGCAGGAAGAGTGAAGAAACCAACTATAGGAGAAGTTTGTACCTGGGTGAAAAGATCCTGGGATAATATCAAGATTGAGATCGTTGTCAAGTCATTTAAGAAGTGTGGCATTTCAAATGCCATAGATGGAACTGAGGACAAGGCAATATATGAAGGCAGTGATTCGTCATCAGACACATATGAGGACAAGCTAATGGTGGGAGTTTTGACAGTGATGGGGAGTTGTATGAATTTTATGATGAATAAAACTTGAGTTCAATAACTTTATGTAATACATTTTTTTTTCAAATTTCGGGCCCCAAAATTAAGATGCGTCTTATACATGAGGAAATACAGTATTTGTAATATAAATTATAAATAAAAATTATATATATTCACAAACTGGTAGTTATTTCAGTTGGGTATATTTAATAATACATTTATTATTTGTTTTAAATGCTTTAATGTTCTTTTTTGAACATACATGAATTGCATGAAATTTAAAAGAAAATATGTAAAAATTAACATAATTATATAAATATAAAAAATATATATATATACAATTATAACATTTTAATCAGTGAGATGGTTGGGTTTGACGGGTGGCACAGTGTTTTAATATGAGGATTTATTGTGGATAGGCTTACTCTCAGCTTCTCTTCTACCAACTTTAGTCTCTCTCTCTCTCTCTCTCTCTTTTTTTTTTTTTTTTTTTGTTTAATCTCATTTAAAGAGGAAAACCCCATTTAGCACAAGTAGGAAATAGAAAATGGCAATAAAATTCTAATTGCCTTTTCAGAAATTCGTGGATATTCATTTTGATTCAAAATTTGCTAATATTAGTGTTATTAAAGTGAATTTCCAGCGACTGGTCACTATGGATCTCAGCCAATTCTTCCTCTTGCAGATTAAGTTCTAACATCGGAAGGTTCCTTGTTGCAAATAGTTCTCTATGCACAAATATTTTTTGGTATCAAGGGATAGAAAGTAATGCTCAATTTTTTGTCTTTAACAGTTCTAATGTTTTGCTTATTATATTAATTATTTTAGCATAATTCATTTTGGTAGTCAGGGGAAACATTTCTAATTTTTTTTCATTTACATATTTTTTCCATATACTCAACTTTCCTTTAAAAGCGAACAGCTTATCAGTAGAAGAGATTAAATTTTCCTATGGGCCTTGCATACTGATATTTAATTTATTAAGCTGCACTAATAAATCTGCTAGAAAGGCTAATTTACAGTGTCAAATTTCATCACTTAAATAATCACAAAATTCTGATTGCTCCAGTGAAAAAAAAATATGAGCATTTCCTCAAGCAATTCATACATACACATAAGTGCATTTCCTTTTGATAATCACCAAACCTGATCACATTTATTAAAGAGAAATGATCAGATTCCAGTTACTCACACAATTTTATGAAAATACGTATTTTTTGGGGTCTAGTTTTGATATAATTGACCATTTTAACTGCTTAATCAAGTACAAGTTTTAAATTGGGTACGACTGTCTTCGTTACTAGAACTACTCTATATCTAAAACAGTGTGTTGTAATAATATTTGAATTGTGTCATTTTACTAAGCTTAGAATACCTTTTAGTCATCGCAGGAGCACCGTTGGTACAAATGCCAACACACAATTTCCATAATATACCACACTTTTGTAAATAATTATTCATTACTTTGAAAATATCTTGGCTGGTTGTTCTTTTGGCGAGTTCTTTGCAACAACAAAAAAAAAGAAAAAAAAAAAAAGAAAAAAAAAAAAAAAGATGAATAATTGTGTCGTTTTCAATAAACCTGACAAATCCTATTAATTGAGCTTTACCCCTAAAATCTGTAGAATTATCTACTTCAATGCAAACAATCGCCCAAAATTATTAATATTTCAAACTTATTTTTCAACATCATCAGACATTGTTATTATTATTATTAGCCATATGGTACAAGGAAGCCTAATGTTTATGCTGCATCAGCCAAAAAAAATTCCCAAGTTACCCTGAGAGAGAGAAGCAGAAAGGAATCACCAAGAAAGAGAAGAATAATGATACCCAGCTCAGGACCCTGGACATGCAAGCCCATACTCACCAGATGTAAGCCCCTCTTATACGCCTACTAATTGTGCTGTTCGAGAGTGGTACAATCATTTTTTTTCCAGCTTCCTCACCCAAAATACTTTTCATGATTACCCGAAATGCTGGTAAAATCAGACTTTCTGCAATCAGGTGAGATTTCTTTCTTTCTTTTTTTTTTTTTTTGCCACCAGTTCGGCTACTAAATAGCTGGCTTCTTGAGCTTTATCAGACATTTTAGCCATATTATAAAATCCTGTACCTTGTTTTCTAGTAGAGGCCAGCAGTCTTTTAAAACACTTCACAGTTTTGGATGATAAATTCTCTTGTTTCGTAGAAAAATTACACTGCAATTTACTCGTCACCATTGATTCATTCAACAATTTTAAACCACACACAAAGGTAGAGGACAATCTAGGATACCAGTATACGAAAATCCATCACCAAATAATCATCATATTTACGACATGTTTTCTTCTTTTTTAATGTTGATGGTTGCTTGTTTTTGTTTGTCATTTTCTCCAAGCTCGTTGTTATCAATTTGCCTCTTTGATTATCTTTCACTAGAAATTTATCCATTGCTAATAATTTCTAAAAAAATTAAAGTTACTTCTAGAATGTACTAATACAGTTAAATGAAAATACCTGTTCTATATGAATTAACTGAATATGGCATTTTAGAGATATAAAAACACAAAGGAAATCTCTTACTATGCTGCTACAACTGTAGGGTGTCTGGGAAAGTCTCTGAAATTATAAGAATGGCTGAATAAAGGTGAACAAAGGATTAAAGGTGAACAGATCCAGTACCAGGAATCAAAATGTGACATCACACTGACCGCTGGAAGGGACTGGCATTGGTGCAGCATAAATAAATGAATTTTTTTATTATAAAACTTGGATTTATTAATTTTTTTTATTTGTATTTTCCGTTCCACACCTGAACCATACTTGCAGCACACAGGTCGAGAAAAACTGGTTTAGAGGTTGAGGTAATCTCTAATAGAGTTACATGACCTTATCACAAAATGTGCTGTCAAATAGGAGCATGGGAACTGCAAATTATTTTTTAAAAAAATGATGCAAGAAATTTTAGAAGGGCTAAGAGTAATTCTTTGCCCCATCGAAGAATTACCTGGAAATTGGTATTTAAGGAATCAGCAATGGATATTTGAGAAGTTAAAGCTTTTTGTGCAGATAAAGTTTACTCAAACTGGAAAGTAGTGAGTTACAATTGGGAAAACTATGGAGAGGTTTCCAGTCAGTGGCAGATCATTAACATACAAGAAGAAAAGAGTGGAAGAAAGAACTGAACATGGAGGAACAAAAGCATAAGTGAGAAGACAGAGCCATCTACCATCACTCACAGTAATTTGTCAGAGAGAAAACTGGTTATCCAATTGGTATTAATATTGGCAAAATGATACAAAGAAGCATAGTTTCTTGCATCATGTAGCCAACTAATATGAATTGGGTAAATGAAGCAGATAAATTTTTTTAAAAATTTAAAAAAAAAAAAAAAAAATCATCAACTTCATTTGCCTCTTTCTTCTAATAACTTGTTCAAACTATTTAAACTTATTCAAACTATCCACTTCCACAACACCAGATGGGAAATTTATTGTAACAATCAATTACTCTGACTGAATACAAATTTCCACATCTATTTTCTGTAGCAATCTTTTCTTCAATTGCTGTCCCTTTTGTATGTCATCTGAGAAAGAGAAAAGACACCATCAGCATTTTATTATTATTAAGATCTGTACTGCAAAAAACTTTATTGCAATACCTCATCACAGCTGCAGGCTAGAGTATATTTTTGAAATAATAACACAAATAAAAGGAAATAATAAAATAAATAAGAGTAAAATAAATGAGAGAGTCAGGTAAAGAGGGAAAGATAAAAAAAAAAAGCATGTAATATATATTAATCAAACCAGGTATTCCACCAAGGCCAACATAGAGATAACTGGCCTTGATGGAATACAGTGGTGGTCTCATCAACATACATTAGATGGTAGGCAAGTTTACAAACATATCGGTATAATCAAGGCTATTTTTTTCTGCCAAAATGATGTTCAGGAAGTTAAAGATAAATGCAAATAAAAATTATTGCTGCATTGTGCATCAACAGAGAGTTAAGCTGGATGCACAGCTTGCCTGTGACTCATCTATTTAAGCATTCACCAAACACAATGCTTAGTTAATAATTAAAATGCTTAATAAAGCCACAATTTATTCAGGGGCATCATGTAGCAATAGACATTAACAGTATTAAAAAAAATAATAAGAAATTACAGTAAAACATGCAAAAACATGCTTTTACTAAATAAATTTTTATAAAAATGTTTTGAATAATAAATGAGAGAGAGAGAGAAATATCTCCCTAGAGAAGCCAAACCTGACTATCAGTGGTCAGTATCAATAGATCACCAATATACAATAATAGTTTGTTACAACAGCAATAGGAGAATTGTTATACTCTACAGAAATGCAAGTTTTGTTTATTTCAGCTGCATTAAAAACCCAATTTCAGTTTAAGAACCATACATGTAAAATGTTTGCTTTGTGAAGAGCACATTTTTTTAATTATATTAATCACAGCAAATCCATTAAATGTATCTTATTTCAATTTTTATTAAAATCCAGAGGAAATAAGTAAAGTGCATTACAGCATTATGTTGTGAGATACATGCTCCTATTTGTTTATTTTACTGAATCAAATAGCATACAGTAGGAAATAAGTATATTACAAAAAGTTGAGGTACATGAAGTGAAGCAGAGAATTACTTTTATATATTTGTTAATCAATTAGTAATTAATTAGATTTTAAATGGACTATCTTTTTTGTGGGTTAGTTTTAACAAGAAAAAGTGAATTATCTACACAATTACACTATTATGATAAAACCAGTTTATCTTTTCCAAATGGTTTATTCTTCCCAGCTAAAAACATTGACAATATGATTGAACATTACATTGCCAAAATCAGACAGGTAATCTTAATTCAAGAAAAGCAGTAATGGTGTTGTATATTAAAGATAAGTTATTTGCAAAAAAAATATGGGTTGGAGATTAAAAGCAAATGAACAGGATGGGCAAAGAACAGATTAATTATTTAACAGAAAACATGTTATTTACAAAAATACATGTGGATGCAGCACACTGTACATCAAAACACATTGAGATTATACAAGAGAATATGGAAATATCCAAAATATGATATGACTGAAGGAGAAAACAGTGAGATAGAAAATTTTAGAAACAAACAAACCAAGGTCTGGAAATTAGAAAGTGAAATCTAGGGAACAAAGAAGAAACAACAATACCTGGAAGAAAAAGACCAAAAAACAGAAGAGGGCTGCTGGTGAGTATTTATAAATCACACTACAGTCATAATAAAACTGAGAAAAAATACCTGAGAAGTCACCACAATATTTCTAGAATGTACCAACTTTACAAAGATCAGTGTGCAGCAGCAGGTACTAAAATAGCCAGAGCTTATATTCAGAGTTGAAAAAATATTCAACTCTGAATATAATTTGGGATTTAGGCCTCCTTCAAATGACACATGCGATTCATGTGATCAATTTCTGGTTAAAATGAAAGAAGCTTCCTTAGAAGAACAACAAGGTATACAGGTGGAGTTCGACAATCATTTACTTCAGGCTCAATGATGTTAGCCTCAATGAAAACAAATGATAAGATAAAATAAGATCACTTAAAATATCCCATGAAAAAGTTACGATGGTTGATTTGCAAAAAAGCTTGCCAACTCCAATATTAACAAACTCCCAGAGCTTTTATTCACTGCAACTCTGGTCTTTTAATTACACAGTATACAAGAAATCTTCATGCCTATGTAGGGTGAATCGATTGCTGAGGGTGGAAGTAATGAGATGGCTTCTTGTTTATTAAAATATGTCACTTCATTGACACTTTCCTTCTGAAATAAGTAAGCTAATGATTTAGTCAGATAATTGTTCTTCACAGAAAAGGAACATGAAAATGATTTTGTGCTACTGCTACAAGTAAAACCCCAATTAAAAGAAATTAATCAGAAATTTCTTCTTCTTGGACATAATCACACAGAAGCCAGTTCTGTACATTTAATCATTGTGTTTAATGATTCTGTACTTTGCTATAATGATACCATGGGAGGGACTGGCAACAACCTGCTTGCATGATTGGGAAAAAGATGGGTGAAATGGAAGTGTTTTTTTTGGCAGATGCTGCATAAGCTTGCTTTCTTGCATCATATGCCTCTACTAATGCTAATCTCAGTTTTTTTCAATGGAAGCACAAGACTTCAAAAATTTTAAGTTCATGGGTTGATAATTGCTTCCAAAGATATTTCACAACTTACACAAAAAATTGGGGTTTGAAAATTGAAGCACGATTAATTGTGTTTAGTTAAGAGTTTAATGTTAAGAGTTTACTTGAATTGTAACAAAAAGAATAATAATGTGTTTTCATTAAAAAAAAAGTTTATATCGACATTTGAAATATAAACAGTTTTTTTCTTTTCAGTGAATCTTTGTTTGAGTTTGCATTAGTATCAGTTATGCAAAATTATCTTACATCCAGTTGAACATGACAAACTACAATATTAAGTCCAACATAATAACAACATTCTTTTTTTTTTTTTTTTTGAATTATGCTGAATTGAATATATAAAACAATCGATGTAAAGAATCACAACTTATTTACTTAGAAATAAGCTTGATAAGAAAGTTAGCTAAATAGTTATTGGACATTAAGTCCATAATGGAAGAATGTCTAGTTTGGAGCCACACAATATTAAGTCCAAAGAAAAAAAGGGTTTTTTGAAAACTTTATGTCATTTAACATTTATATATCAGTGAAATGTTGTATATAAACTGTTTGCTTATTATTTAGCTCTGAAAATTGATAAAAATGGGGCAGAATAAAATTTCCCAAGCTTTTGTAAAATTTTTAAAATGTGACTTAATTTTTATCTTGCTCTGAGGTACAGATATGCAGTGCATACAGGCTAAACATTTGTATCAGCACAGAATGATAACTGGCTTAGTTGGTGCAACCCCTGGCTTAATGCCGTTAGGGGTTTGTAAAGGTAGGGTACCTGCATGTACCTAGGAACCTTACAATAAAGATCATAAAGTTCATATTTATTTATTTATCAGTTCTCTGCTAACACATATTTTTGTTCAACTTTAGAAAATGACTCTTACCCATGGATTTTTGCAAGAGCAAATGATGGCCAGATGCCCAATGCTTCACACTGATTGGCTGCTAATCACTACAATTTTGCATTAGAGTGAATGCTCTTCTACAAGTCAGTGGAGCCAGCAGGAATACAATAGACAGGCCAGTAAACCTGTCTATTGTATTCTGACCTTTGTTTGTAGTAGGGGCTTTTGCAACACACTTCCACTCCACTAGTGAAAAAAGGTCAAGTTAGATTATGTCACAAAATTCATGATGGATTCAAGCGAAAAAAGGTGCATACTAAATATTATGGATACTGTTTTTCGCTAGAATCCATCCTGAATTTGGTGGCATAAACTAACCTAACCTTTTTTAGTACAGAATATGCAGCAATGTACACTAAACGTTTTTCAGTTGAATCAGGCCCAAATTTGGGGTATAAAGTAACCTAACCTTTTTTAACTAGTCATTACAGCAAATGAAAAATGCATGAACACATCTGTTACCAGCCTGTCTATCATATTACTTCTGGCTCTACTTGCATGCGGAACAGCATTCACTCTAATGCAAAACTGTAGTGCTTAGCAGGCAATCAGTGAAAGCAGTGGGCATAGCCAAATCTCACCATCATTTGCTATCACAGAGATCCAAAAGTAAATCTTTTTCTGAAGTTTAAACAATATATTTCTTCTTTGCCTCTTGTAAATGTGTCATCAGTGCATGTGATCAAGAATTTGACACACGTTCCATAATGTAATGCTAAAAACAAACTAGTTTTATTATTGTGTAGATAATTCAATTTATCTTGAAGTAACTTAGTTATTACTTTTTTATTTTTATCAATCAGAAAAACGAAATATTACGTTAATTTAAGTGAAAAAAAAAAAAATCTAAACTAAAATACAATACAGTGTGCATTACCTAATTTATTTCTTGTTAAACTCAAGACAATCCACATTTTAAACTTCCAAGAAAAGTTTTTCAAACTGTCAAGGTGGTCAGTCTAATTACAAGTTCACATGCATTTGCAATTAATCCTAGCACGGGGAATTTGATGTTTGCATGTGTTAGGTAAACTTTCAATAAAAATTATATTAATCTTGATTTGTTTCCGTATATTAACATTCCAATTGTTAATGTTTTCCAATTCAAACACTGGTCATCATTTAATTTCGGGAATGCGAAAAAATGTCTGTTTAAACCTGGAAAATTTTTTATTTTTCCAAATCTACATTACACTTGACATCATTTAATGTAACATTTCACTACACCAAATAATTAAACTTTATCACACACACCATCACACAAGGTAAATATATATATATATCACATACATACAATGAATATCTCCTATGCAGCAACCTTAACCCAACTTTGGCATGTGTTTGTAGATCTACAGAGCCAGTGTTTTATGGTAATTAATTCTTTGCGAACCATGAATTTAATTCAGGCAAATAATAATAAATCAGTTTTACCGGTGTCATAATTTACATGGTCTGTAAGCGGTTGTTGTTCTTAATTTAACATGGTATGGCGATCATATATATTACGCCTTTGTTCTTGGACTTGTCTCTTCCATTTATCCTGTTGTTGACCGACTCTGTTCAAAACATTAGTGCTACCAGTGCGTGGTCTAGGAACAGTGGCCATTGGTTCATCTTGTAGTGTTACCTCTTCGTTGGTATGTTCTTGATAGGCTGCTCGACGTTTGTTCAAAAGAGGGTCGAGACACATCAAAAATAGCATATAAACTACTAAGAGTGAAATCAACCATATTAAAATAATAACGACTACTCGAATAGTAGTAGTATTTCGACTTTCATACCTACATTCACAACGTGGACAAAACTCTTTTTCTTTACTTTTCACATCATCTTTCGCTTGGGGCAAAATAACTCCCTCACAGTTGCACTTGGCAGGTACGACATTTCCAATATATAATTTCCGTTCTGACTTGGAACCATTGACAACTTCAGGGCTTGGACATATACATTTACATCGCACATCTTCAAAATGAGCACTACCAGAGTCTACGAGAAAGCAAATAAACACAATAATTAAACCACTTAGGTAGGAGTTCATCTTACCTGTTATACAAAAATTCACACGTTGCGTATCATTAAAAAGTCTACAATTTCAATTTATGAAAAGTATCACAAGATTAGATCCGCTGATAGAATTTCCAAAGTTGATACCTCATCGCGACCTCTGGTAGTCAACAAATTTTTAAATTCTAAATATATCATTAACATAATTTATTTACGAAAGGATACAATTCCTCCCCTAGCATATTGATTCAAATAAAAAAAAAAAAAAATAAAAATAATCTAAAGTCAAAATGGAAGCCATCTTATACACTCAGTGGCTACTTTATTATGCGCACATGTACAAAAGAAATTATGATTGATTAACTAGTGTAAGCTTCCTTCAATGGATTCAGAAAATTCACTAAATTTTGCCTTCGTTTAGACTACACAGATAAGAGACCATAAATTCAAATTGAGGAAGAGTCTTGAAGGATACATCTGCGAATATATTTGTCTTTAGCCAGCAAGGCAGTTGGTGTTATGGACGTGAATGGTTTCAAAAAATTCAATTAAGAATAAGACAAACTATCAGCGGGGACAGACAGATTATATGGGATATTTTTTTCCTTTGAATGATGCTGCACAAGCTTGCATTCTTGCATCATTTACCACAATTAATATTAAAGAGTAGTCTACTTTAGCCCAGAGAACAGACCGGATTCAAAGGGCTCATTAAGGAAAGGGGGATGGGTTATGCTGTTTTAATTGAGAAAAACATAAAATTGAAGGAAATGCATCCAGTTGAGATGGCAATGTTAAGTCAGTATGATATGACATCAGCACTGCGAAAGCAAAAATAAGAGTAGGAGTGTGTTATCATTGGCATTAGTTGAGGCATATGATGCAAGAAAGCAAGTTTATACAGCAGTCAAAAAAAAAAAAAAAAAAAAAACCACTTTCCCATTTAACCCATTCGGTAACTAAAAATGTATGCCTAGTTCAGCCTTAAATTTAATAAAGCTATCAACTACATCAACAGAAGGAAGTCTGTTCCAGCAATCAACTACCCACTGGCTAAAGGGAAACTTCTGCACATCTATTCTACAACTGTCTTTTCTCAATTTCAATCTATTCCCCCTCAGGTTCTTAATCAGAGCAAGCGGAAGTACCCATCAGCATTGAGCCTGCTCAAACCATTCGAAGCCTTTTACACCTCGATCAGATCACCTCGAAGGTGCCTAGTTTTCAACAGATGCAAATTGAAGAAATTAAGAATTTCGTCGTAAGCACACCCATTTGATCCTCTCACCAATTTTGTTGCCCTTCCCTATACTCGCTCTAGCAACTCTACATCCTTCCTAAAATGAGGACTCCAGACCTGTATACTCTATTCAAGGTATAGCCTGACCATTGCCTTATATAACGGGATAATCACCTCACTTCCCTGATAGCAAAATTCCTATATATCATAGACAAGACTCCATGACCTGCCCTGGCAGCGCGTCTACACTGTTCAGCCAATTTCATATTTCACTGCACAATTACCCCAAGGTCTTTTTCATTCTCCACCTCCCTGAGAGTAGTGCTACACAGCTGGTACGTTTCTTTTGGGTTTCTGCTACCCATAGGGAGTACTTTGCATTTGTCAATGTTAAACTTCAGTTGCTACTTCTCAGACCACCTGCCTACATTTCTAGATCCAGTTGCAGTAGCATACTGTGTTTATTGTCATTGACAACCGTGCCAACCTTTGTATCATCTGCAAACTTGGACATTAAGCCTGATATACCTTCATCGATATCATTGATAAATACACAAAACAACAATGGGCCCTGCACCGAAAACTGGGGGACTCCGCTAATAACATGAGTCCACGTAGAGCAGTATCCATTTATCACCCCTCTGTCGTCTCCCACTGAACCATCACTTTATTCATTGTAGTAACTTGTTCTTAATACCATACCACTCCAAACTGTACAGCAGGCTTCCATGTGCAGCAGTATCAAAAGCTTTCCTAAAATCCAAGTATATGTGATAACAAAATAATTTTTTGCATTCAGTTCTTTTGTGACCAGATCGTAGTAGCCAATCAAATTGGTCAGACTAGACTTCTCCTTAACCAACCCATGTTGTGTCTGAACTGTGTTACTGCTGTCTTGTCTAGGTGATCCTGTATCACCTCTTTAACCAGTGATTCCATTATTTTCTTCAAAACATAAGTTAAAGTAACAGGTCTATATTTATTTGTGCCACCCTTTGAACCCGCTTTATGAATTGGGGATACATTTGCACATCTCCAGTCCAAAGGGACCTCCTCTGATTCTAAGTATGCCCTCATAATTATGGCTAAGGGTTTTCTAACTTCCTTTGCCACCTCTTTTAATATAACTGGATAGACTCCATCTACCCCCGGTGCCTTTCTGATGTTTAACTTCAACAGTTTCACCTCCACTTTGCTCTCAGTTATTACAAAATCATTTTACTCCCTGTTAGAGTTTGATAAACATCTGGCCCTCTCCTTCTTGAACAACTCCTCATGTGTGAATGTAGATGCAAAATACTCACTTAGTTCGGCAGCTATCTAAGAAGGATCATCAATAATCGAACCATCGATATCAAGTGAACCAAACTGATTCATCCCCTTCCTTCTAGAGTTTGTACAAATAAAGAAGTCTTTGCTATTTTTCTTTGAATCCTTTGCCAAAGATTTCTCGTAATCTGCCTAACCTCCTTTGACTTGATTACAGACTAGTTTATATCTGCCATAGGCTTCTGTATCACCTGAAAATTTATATGCATCCCATTCATGCGTTTTACTTTTCTGCCACAAGCCTCCTTTATTCATTTCAGATCCATTTAGGCCTGAACCTTGAACAGTTTTCTTAGTTAGTATAAAAAGCCTAGTAGCCTCCAAGATTAAGTCCCTGAAGGCTTCCCATTTAGCAGCATTTTCGAGAGGCAACCAGAGAGCGTAATACTCTTAATCTGGCTGTAAGCAGTGATCATTTGTGTATTAAGAATTTGCAAATAAAGGAATCACTAGGTTGGCAGTAATAACAGTCTACTGATATGTGTTATTTAAAGATATAATTACCATCAGCGGTAAAAGAAAGAGTATCTGCTTCCGTAAAGATGACTACAGTGGTCTTTTCTGCTTTGAATCTACTTAAGTCAAGTTCTGCTTTGAATCTACTTAAGCTATCAACTTCTACACCGACAGACGGCAGTTTGTTCCAGCAATCTACCACCGGCTGGCTAAAGGCAAACTTCCGCACATCTATCCTACAACCGTCTTTTCTCAATTCGAATTTATGCCCTCTCAGGCGATTATTCTGAGCAAGAGGAAGAATCCCATCAGCACTGAGCATGCTCAAACCATTCAAGGCTTTATACACCTCAATCAGATCACCTCGCAGGTGCATAGTGGCGCCTCCGTAGCCAGGTGGGAAGGAGCAGCAGTGTGTGGCACACGCTTCTTCATTAGATCGGGGTTCGAGCCCGTCACCACCAAATACGAAGGATGCGGAAAGGTCAGCGAATGACCAGAGCAAATTCCGAGCAATATGGCCTTAGTTGCTAATGCTCCTAAAAACAAATAACAAACAATAGGTGCATAGTCTCCAGACACTGTAATTTGCAAAATTTAAGCCTTTCTTCGTAAGAGCAACCCTTTGTTCCGTTCAGTAATAGTAGTGTACTTTGGCATTACAAGAGTGGCATGTGCTGCAAGAAAGTAAATAATTGTGCAATCAGATATGAAGTTTTCTGAGCAACGCAGCAGGCTGCCAGAGGGAGTTTTGTCAATGATATACAGGAATTTTGTTAGGAGGGAAAATGAGGAGATGATCCCTTTGTATAAGGCAACGATCAGGCCACGTTTTGAGTATTGCGTACATGTATAGAATTTAAATACTGTCTCAGACCATAAAGGCGACTATGATGGTCTGAGACAGTATTTAAATTCTATACAGTGGGACCAACTGATGATGTCACAAACAGCAAATTCAAAATGGGAAGCATTCAAGGAACTAATCTTGGAAGCTACTAGGCTTTACATACCAACCAAGAAATATTGTTCAAGGTTCAGGCCTAAATGGTTGTCAGATGAACTAATGAGACATGTGGCAGAGAAGAAAAATGCATGGGATACATACAAATTAATGGGTGACATGGAAGCCTATGATAGATATAAGTTGGTCTGTAACCAAGTCACAAAGGAGATTAGGCAGGCAAAGGAAGATTATGAGAAATCCTTGGCAAAGGATGCAAAGAAAAACAGAAAAGAGTTCTTTACCTATTTAAACTCAAGAAGGAAAGGGATGAATCAGATTGGTCCGCTGGATGTTGATGGTTCAACAGTTGAGGATCCTGCTCAGGTGGCTAACAATCTAAACAAGTATTTTGCATCTACATTCACACATGAGGAGTTATTCAGGAAGGGGAATGTCGTAGGTGAAGTAAACATTGGCAGTGAGCTGGATGATTTTGAAATAACTGAGAGGAAAGTGGAGGAGAGATTGTTGAGGATAAACATAAAAAAGGCACACGGGGTGGATGGGATCTATCAGTTATATTAAAGGAGGCAGCAAAGGAAGTAAGCAAATCCCTAGCCATAATTATGAGAGATTCTTTGGACTCAGGGGAGGTACCCATAGACTGGAGATGTGGAAATGTAACCCCAATTCACAAAGGAGGATCAAAGGCTGACACAAGTAATTATAGACCTGTTAGTTTAACTTCGGTTCCAGGAAAATTAATGGAGGCACTGGTTAAAGAAGTACTGCAGGATCATCTAGAGAAGAATTCAGTTATAGCCCAGACACAGCATGGTTTTGTTAAGGGCAGGTCTTGTCTGACCAATTTGATTGGATACTATGATGTAGTCACAAAAGAACTGGATGCAGGGAATAACTTTGATATTGTATATTTGGATCTTAGAAAGGCTTTTGATACTGTTGTGCATGGCAGACTGCTGCACAAATTGGAGCAGTGTGGCATTGGAGGCAAATTGCTACTATGGATAAAGGGATGGTTGAGTGGCAGAAGACAGAGAGTGGTAATCAATGGACACTGCTCAACGTGGACTAATGTTATTAGTGGAGTTCCTCAGGGTTCAGTGTTGGGTCCATTTTTGTTTTCTGTACTTATAAATGATATTGATGATGGTATGCATACGATTGCATACGATACAAAGGTTGGCAGGGTTGTTAAGGACACTACTGATGCTATGCTGCTCCAACAGGATCTGGAAAGGTTGAGCAGATGGGCTGAGAGGTGGCAAATGATGTTTAACATTGACAAATGTAAAGTACTACGTATGGGCAACAGTAACCCCAGATCAACGTATCAACTCTGTGGAACTACGCTGACAGTGGTAGAGAATGAAAAGGACCTGGGGGTAATTGTGCAGGCAGACATGAAATTCTCTGAGCAATGCAGACGAGCTGCAAGAGTAGCTCATGGTATCTTGTTAATGATATACAGGAATTTTTCTAGCAGGGATAGGGATCTGATTATTCCCTTGATAAGGCATTGGTCAGGCCACACCTTGAGTACTGAATACAGGTCTGGAGGCCTCATTTCAAGAAGGTTGTAGAGCTGCTGGAACGAGTACAGAGAAGGGCAACAAGATTAGTGAATGGAACAAAGGGTTGCTCTTACGAAGAAAGGCTTAAGTTTTGCAAATTACAGTGTCTGGAGACTAAGCATCGGCGAGGTGATCTGATAGAGGTGTATAAGGCTTTGAATGGCTTGAGCATGCTCAATGCCGATGGGATTCTTCCTCTTGCTCAGAATAATCACTTCAGAGGGCATAAATTCAAATTGAGGAAGGACGGATGTCGGATAGATGTGCGGAAATTTGCCTTTAGCCAGCGGGCAGTTGGTTTGTGGAATAGACTTCCATCACTTGTTGTTGAAGTTGATAGCCTAAACAAATTTAAGGCTCAGCTGAACAGGTATTTCGAACAGACGGAGGGGTGAAATGGGAGAAGTGGTTGTGTTTTTTTTTTTTTTTTTTGGCTGATGCTGAATAAGCTTGCTTTCTTGCATCATATGCCTCTACTAATGCTAATGCTAAATGCTAATGCCTGGAGGCTTCATTTTAGGAACGATGTAGTTTTGCTTGAGCGTGTATAGAGATGGGCAACAAGATTAGTGAATGGAACAAAGGGTTGCTCTTATGAAGAAAGGCTTAAGTTTTGCAAATTACAGTGTCTGGAGACTAAGCGCCTGCGAGGTGACCTCATTGGGGTGTATAAAGCCTTGAATGGATTGAGCACGCTAAATTTTGATGGGATTCTTCCACTTGCTCAGATTACGAACCTAAGGGGGGCATAAATTCAAACAGAGGAAAGACAGTTTTAGAATAGATGTGCAGAAATTTGTCTTTAGCCAGCGAGTGGTTAATTGCTGGAACAAACTTCCATCTGTCGTTGTGGAAGTTGATAGTATAAATAAATTCAAGGAAGAACTGGACAAACGTTTAGAGGGAATGGTTGTGTGATTTTTTTTTTTTTTTTTTTTTTTGGCTGATGCCTCTCAAACTCATACGTGCCATCACATTCCTCTCTTACTATTACTATCTTCGAACTGTCGAAATTTTGTCACAGAAATGGTGCATAGTGATTGAATTGCTTCCCGCAGTTGTGGGAATTTGGATTATTTGGCGCTGTGTGTCGGGGAATTAAGAGTTTATGGAGCTTTACATTGAAAAAAATTAAAGGGAAAATGTACACGTAAAAAGTTCAGGAGGCTATAAGGAAGTTCATAGATGAAATGTAAAACGATGTTCGTAAAAAAAAAAAAAACAACGCTTGGAAAAAAGAAGGATAAAAGTATATAATCTTAAAACGCCAAACTAATAATCAGTCAGTTAATATAAAGTTATTTGGCACGGTTATATATTTTAGCTCATGTAGAGCGACTGTGTAAGCTAATTAAACTCTGCTGTGGTATTATTCTGTGATGATACAGAATTCTGTAAAACGCCAAGAATAAAGAGCGATGTTTATTCAGTTTATATTTGTTGTTGTGTTTTTAAGTTCTTTGTGGTCAACTATGTATGAACCATCCAACGGGGGACATTTCGGAAATGCACGCACTGGAGAACCCTTCGGAGACGCGAGGAAGTTTAATGGGCTTTTTTCACTCCGTGGCTGAGTTAGTCGGTCTCAGGCGTAGATAGCAAGGTTTCCCCCCCCCCCAGAAACTGGAGTTTTTTCGTCCAGCAAACAGGCAAATCGACCAGAGAACACACGCAATTTACAGACAAAATAAATATGGGTAAATGTAATCATTTACAGGGGACCCTAATATCATAATTTGACGACCCCTTCATGAGAGCCAAAGCGAACCCAGGGAACTACGAAGTCCCACCACCACATTAGAAGAAAAACAAAAAATGAAACTTCTATGCAAATGAAGGGAGCAAAAAACTGTTGCTCTATTTAGAGATTCCAACATTTACCAATATCAAATTATTGTTGAAATTCAAACACAAGTACAGTAACACAGGCAGTCGCACAAAATTGTAAAAAAAAAAAAAAAATGGCTATATAGGACATGAGAATCACATCATCTGCTAGTGTGTCCAAAAAAATTGCGTTTTCTGTCTTTGTTCTCTACCCCTGACCTTGATTAATTCAGGAGTGAAACTCCTTAGTTAGTCAAGTAACCGAGCCAAGGAGTGAAAAAAGACCATAAAGGCTCTTCGCGTCGTTGACCGGATTCGAGCTTTTGCAATTACCAATGACATCGCATTGTGCTTTTATCCACCAGAATACCAGACAATTCAAATCATGCAGTTAACACGCTCAATCTTTTTCTCACAATCAAGCGTTCTAAGTACATGGTCAAAGTGAGTGGTCCTCTAGGCACCTCAGACCACAACTTGGCGATAGTCTCTTCTACAATGCAGCCTTTCTCTAGTGACCATTTTCAACACTGAATGTTTTGAGAATGTTTGGCATTACAAGACCGCAAAATGGGACGATCTTCGAGATTTCTTTCCTTCTTTTTCTTGGTTGGATCATTGTACCAAATCTTCTGTTGTCAACGTTTGTTCAGATCGTATCAGTGAAATTGTTTTTGTAGGGATGGTATCCTTTATTCCACACTCCGACATAAAAGGTCGCCCTTTTTCTAAACCCTGGTTTCCCAATAAATGTGTTAAGGCTGCTCAAGAGAAGAACGTTGCACATCGTAATTATCTTGTATCCAAATCTCCAGGTTAATTTTCTGCCTCCACCAAAGCTCGAAACAATTGAAAAGCAGTTATTAATCAGTCGAAACCAGATTTCGAACAGGCTAGGAGTAGAAAAGCATGCTTCTTGTCCAAATGGCGGCCGAGAATACTGGTCTCTGCTAAAGCTATTGGACGCAACTTTTGCCCGTCTCTGATCCTACCTCTGTCAAAACTAGATGGTTCTATTGCCATTTCAGCCAAAGATAAAGATGACCTGATAACACCCTAGTTTTCTTCCAACACTTGTATTGATGACCTTGGTAAACCACCTCCCGCAATTCCCAGTACGTTCCATTTAATGCTTCCTGGGCTCTCTAGTCAAAAGAATGTCAGAAGGATTTTGATTAATCTTGATGCTAAGAAAGCTCCATTCCTGATAATATTTCGGCACTTGTTCTCAAAACGTGTGCTTCTGAACTTAGTCCTGTTCTGTGTCGCCTTTGTTTACTTTCTTGTTCCAAAGGTGGTTTTCCTTCTGCTTGGAAATTTTCTCATATCCAGCCAGTTCCTAAAAAGGGTGGCAAATCTCTCCCATTCAATTATTGTCCCATTGAACTTACTTCTATTCTTTCTAAAGTAATGGTGAAACCAATTAACTGCGAACTCTTAAACTATCTCAAACTTTCCATCTGATCAACGATCGCCACTATGAATTCCGTCAGTGTCCATACACTGGTGTTATTCTGGTTAATATTACCCATTTATGGACATATTTAATGGACAGTTTAGTGAAACTCAAGCAGTTGCTCTTTTTATCTCAAAGGCTTTTGATCGTGCTTGGCATAAAGGTCTCCTTAATGAGCTTCGATCCTATGGTTTGCCAAATATTTTTTGTAATTGGGTATCCATTTTTGTCCTGCCTGCTCACTGCAGGTGATGGCAGATGGTTCTCTATTTTCTAACTACCCACTAATGCTGGTGTTCTCCCAGTCTTTTCCTCTTCTTTATATTAATGACCTTCTTCCACTGACCGGAAATCCTATCTATATTTTTGCTAATGATAGCATATTGCGTTCCACCTTCAGTTTGAGAGACCTCACCGTGCATAAACAGCTTTAACTTCAAGAATATCCACTACCAATTCCTTAACTGCTGATCTCCAGGTATTCTCTAGTTGGACAAAGACAACTTAGTTGATTTCAATCCTTCTAAAACCTAGTTCTATCTTATACGTATCTTCGTATCTTGCAAAAAAAGAATTCTCTTGCTCCTATGCTTATATTCAACGACACTCAGCTTTCTAAGCAAATCTATATAACTCTATTGGGGATTACCCTGACTTCTAATCTCTCTCTCTCTTGGCATAAGCATATTACAAATGTTGCTTCCACTGCATCTAAAAATCTGTGTTTTATCTTTTGCTCTCGCCGTTACTTTTTTTCCAAACAGCTGTTTACTCTGTACAAATCGCCAATCCGCTCTACCATGAATGTTGTTCGTACGTCTCCGGCGGTGCCACTAAAACCCTCTCTCAGGCTTCTAAATTCCATTCAAAAGAAAGCAGTTAAGTTAAGCTTATTACTAAATATATTACCACTCTTATCCCACGTAAAATTAATCTTCTTCTTCTTCTTCTTCTTCGTCCTCGCCTTCTTCCCTCGTTCATATGGGGTCGGCATTCCTTTCCTTAATTCTCTTCCTCCATTCCTTTCTAACCAGGGCTATCTCTCTCCTTCAGCCTCTCTCCTTCAAATGCTCTGCCACCTTGTCCTTCTACCTCAGCTTAGGTCTCCCCCTTTTCCTCTTCCCTATCACCTCCAGCTTTTCACACCTCTTCCCTAAATACTCCTCACTTCTTCGTTCCACATGACCACGCTACCTCAACCTAGATTCCTGTATTTTTTTACTCAGAGGCCCACCTTAACCGTACCTCTAATGTAGTCATTTCTTAATCTGTCCTTCCTCGTCTCACCACACATTCATCTTAGCATCCTCATCTCCGCCACTTCCATCTTCTTCTCCTAGGCCCATGTAATCGCCCATGTCTCAGCACCGTACATCAATGCGGGTCTAACCACAGATTTATACACTCTTCCCTTCATTCTACAATTAACTTTCTTATCACACAGCACCCCATTCATCTTTCTCCAGTTCAGCCATCGACATTTCACTCTGTGCTGTATTTCTACACCAGTCCTCCATCCCTCTCAACGTTCGATCCCAGATACTTAAATTTCGAAACAGATGGTAGCTTTTCCTCCTGCAGTTTTATAGAACTCTCAACTTCTCCATTCAATACCATATATTGTCTTTGTTCTACTTATCCTCATGCCTCTATCTTCCAACGCTTTCCTCCACTCCTCCAATTTCTTCTCTGCCTTTCCTTGGGATGATTCGAACAGTACAATATCATCCGCGAACAGCATACTCCATGGTGGTCTTTTCACTTCTCTCACCAACACATCCATTACCAGATCAAACAGCTATGGGCTGAGACCTGATCTCTGGTGCAGTCCATCTTCTACAGAGAACCCGTCAGTCATACCTACACTGCTCTTAACCTGAGTCACCGCTCCCTCGTTCATATCTTTCACAAGCCTTACATACTTTTCCGATGTACCCTTCTCCCTCATACATCTCCATACCTCTTGTCTGGGCACTCTATCATATGCTTTTTCCAGGTCTATAAACACCATTGCAACTCTACTGTGCAATCCCACGTAAAATTAATAATATAGGTTATTTAAGCTATTCGTCTAAACTACTATAACTTAAGAAATTTGAGGAGGGATTGTGGTTGATCCAAACCTAGATCTATTATAGTTAGGGAAGGACGTAACGTGGTTGTTTTCCATTAAGATTATTTCTAAATATATTACCACTCTTCCCGAACTATATTATAAGCAGTTAGGTTAATTAATGATTCAACTCTATCAGAATCTCTCCACTTTCTCTCTCATAGACATTCTGTTTCTGTTACATGCCTTTTGTATAGATAGTGCAATGGTCACTGTTCTTCTGCATTGGCTCCTATAATTCCTGCTTTCTCTTTCAAAGCAGTCCGAACACGTGCCCACCAATCAACATCCTTTTGCTGGTTAACTTTAAACTCACAGAACCAAGTTTTTTAATTCCTCGTTTAGTCCTTCAACTGCGTTCTCCCGAATAACATTCCTTCATACGTAGTTCCTGAAAATTACAATCTATAGAAGTTCAAGTCTAATGTTATCAAATATCTTCTTTCATTTTCTTAACTTCAACCCATGCACGCTGCTGAATACTGTTGGTTCTAATATCCCTCCTGTTTGTGATTTTCAGAAAAAAAAAATGAAGCGGTTAGCTTGGTAGAGTCTATTGAATTTGTTGTGGAGTTTGCTTGAAGAGGAGGATGCATGTGGTACCCAAAACTAGGAACACAGTCGTGTTCTTCTTTCTTTTCTGGCCGTTATTCATTTTCCTTTTTCAAATCTTTAGAGGTGTTACCATATTGCCTGGTCTGCCACTCTGAGGAGGGGATCATGAATTCTGAAGTTTGATTTGGCACAATGGGGAAGTGTTCTTGTGGGTTTCCCCAGAGAAGTTGTAATTTTGATAGATGGTTACATTTCTTTTAAAAAATATGAGCATTGTAGATTCTGTGAATATATATACTTTGTATATTTGTACAGTGTGTGTGGGCATACACTGAGTGATCACTGAATCATGACCACTTACCTAATACTTCGTAGGTCCTCCTTTTGCCCTCAGTGCAACAGCTATACGACGTGGCATTGATTCAACAAGATGTCGCAAGCGTTCGGGAGGTATGCCCACCCAAGCTGTATGTAGTGCGGTCAGCAATGCAGTTATGGAGGTGAAGAGTGTATCCAGACGCCTGATATGCCTTTCCATAGTGTTCTACAAGTGCTCTATGGAATTGATATCGGGGGAGTCCGGAGGCCAATCGATATGCTGGAAGTCAGAACTGTGTTTCTGAAACGATTCCTGCACAACAAGTGCCCGATGATTCGGCGCATTGTCATCTTGGAAGACACCATCGCCTATCGGGAAAAAAAAATTGTAACATAGCAGGGTGATACAGTCAGAAAGGAGTTAACGATAGCGGAGACCACTGATACGTTGTTCCACATGGACCAGGGTTCCAAGTTAAACATGCGACACACCGTACAACCGCCTGCACCTGCACTTTTGATACCGCGCATGATGGATCAAGAGCCTCATGTTATTGACGCCAAATGGGTACACGACCATTTACGATATGGAGTAAATAACGTGACTCATGCGACCAGCACACCTTCCAATCTTCTAACGTCCAACCGGCATGCTCTTTGCACCAGGCGTGTCTTTTACGCAGGTGAACCTTGGTTAGGAGAGGAGGCCGTAGGGGTCGTCTGCTGGTATAACCCATCCGTGTGAGCATGCCAGATATTGTTCCGGGTTGGCCAATGTTGTATCGGGTAGTCAACTCTTCAACAGTGCTGCTCCTGTTTGCCTGTATGAATCGTCGGACCCGGCGCTCACCTCTAACATCAACCTTTCGCTGATCTTTGCAGTTTTGTGTCGGGTCGTTGTTTGACAATTTTGACGCCAGTCCTGGTACACTTTAACTACGGCGCTGTCGAACACCCCACCAGTTTTAGCCGTTTGGGAAATCGATGAACCAGCCGTCGAGCACCCACAATTTGTCCTTTATCAAAGTCCGATAAATCCTTCCTTTTACTCATCACGCTAGGAATTTTATTAACTACTGAACCACTGAGACCTTATCTATGCAACGTAGGTCGATTAACTCCGCACTCTCGTACCTCACGTGGTCAACGGGTCGCGTTCAGGTTTTCATAGGGGTGGTCATAATTCAGTGATCACTCAGTGTATATATACAGTAAACTATCGCTAATCCGGGTGCAGTTAATCCGGATGTCGGCTAATCTGGATCGAAATATGAAAAATTCTGTTCACTTTCCAGTACATGTACTTTGAAAGACACACGGGATTTAGGAAGGCAGATGAGTAACTATGACTGCACAGAGAGAGACGGAACACACATTACATTGCCTTGCGTGTTGTTCAGTATCGTAGTTGACTCTGAGTCGGACGGATGTTATTGCTTGTATCCTTTCATTTGCGTACTTCTTTATAAGTATATATGTACATATGTTAACATGTTTTATATAATTATGGGTTATAATGAATTGAAAGGTGGAATAAAAAGAAATCACGTCACTTTGACTTATTAACAAGCTCAAAGTGAAAACAACTTGAAAACGGTGTTCCCGAAAAAAAAAAAAAAAAAAAAAAATGTTGAGGAATTTGGTATTTGCCAACAAACTGTGTCAGATATTAAACAACAAAAAGAATGTATAAAGGCATTTGCTTTTAAATTCGGATGTTGGGAGTCATAAAAGCAGTGTATCAGATAGACAGACATTTCATCATCGTCATCATAGGTTGTCATCCAAACTGGGATTGGCGATCAGCATTCCTTCAAATTATTCAGCCATGCCATTCTTCTTCTTCTTCTTCTTCTTCTTCTTCTTCTTCTTCTTCTTCTTCTTCTTCTTCTTCTTCTTCTTCTTCTTCTTCTTCTTCTTCTTCTTCTTCTTCTTCTTCTTCTTCTTCTTCTTCTTCTTCTTCTTCTTCTTCTTCTTCTTCTTCTTCTTCTTCTTCTTCTTCTTCTTCTTCTTGTCTGCGCACGTAGCACAGTGGTATCGTCACCGTCCTCCCACACCGAGTGGAAAGACCCGGGTTCGAATCCCGTCGATGACGCGAGGAACTTTAATGGTTTTTTCCACGCAGTGGCTCAGTTAGTCGGTCTCAGGCGTAGACAAAAAGGTTTCCCACCCACCCCAACCGGAATCAGGGATTTTTCTTCTAGCTCAGCAGGCAAATCGACCAGAGAACATATGCAATTTACAGACACGATACACATGGGTAGATGTAATTAATTACGAGTGACACTGAAATAATAATTTTTTCTTGCTATTTTCCTCTCATTAATTCTTCCAGTCAGAATGATTTGTGGCACTGCATATTCTTCTAGATGTCTCATAATGTGACCAAACCAAGAAGTTTTTTGTTTCATAATTAGCAAATTCCTTTCTCTGCTGACTGATCTCAACACTTCCACATATGTATATTGTGTATCGGGCCTTTTGTTATTACATAAAAAAGGCATAGTTGTTTCTTTCATGTATATTACATCTGATGTCACTATAAAGATATCTAAACCTAAGAAAAATGTTCTAACACAGTTGATTGGTATGTGGCAACAGAGATGGGATCTTAGGATCTTGTAACTGGGGAGAAGACTAGATTGTTCATTGCAAAGGTTACATTTACTTATGATAATAACAACAAATGTTTTTTTTTTTCCTTCTATGGTAACATCGTTATTTTAACTGGCCATGGGTCATTGAATTTTAAACTACATTACTTTGGTCTAGTCAGCTCTCCTTTATGTATTTGCGGTCAATCTGAGACTTGGAGTCATTTATTATATGATTGTAGTTTGTACGTTGAAAGGCTAAAAGTGCAGATTGGTAATTTAGTTAGAGGCTGTGAAAGTGATCTTATTGCTAACCAGGCTAAATTTCAAGCACTGCAAGAGTTTTGCGTAACAGTTTTTCAACGGAGAAGACATTGGAATAATTTAATACTTACTAATTAAGATTTGATTATATACACTTTGATTATCTATGTTTTTTTATTATTTATTTATTTTTTATTATTAATTTTTTGCTATTTATTTTTTTATTATTCATTTTTTTATTATTTATTTATTTAATTTTATTATTTTTTTATATATAGATATATATTTTTTATTTATTTATTTTTTTCTGGCTCTCAGGTGTGGGCAGCCTGGGAGCGGTTCGCTGGCACCCACTGGTATAGCACTACTTCCGGCGGGTGCGGGATTTTGGTGCATGAGGCACTGTTAAAATAGCAGACCAGGCCTAGTATTAGTGGTGGCCATTAGGGAGCAGCTGCCTGGTGCCAGCTGCTCCCTGGTGGAGAAGAGGCCTGCTATACAGGTCTGTTTCGCAGAGGTTCTGCACAAATTCAGTGTATCAGGTGGAGATAGACGGAAGTCTAGGTACCACCTTAGAAATAATAAAAATAATAATAATAATGTACTTTTCACTTTTAAATTACTGACCATAATTTTTGAAAAACCCTGTATATATGGAGCGATATGACCATAGTCGCCGAAGCTTTTTAAAACCTACTGTAACTACTACAAATCATTTATATAATCATTTTTTCATTTCTATATATATATATATATATATATACACATATATTTCTATAGGTTTCTAAAAAGAGAGAAATCTACAATACTTCTTATTTCGGCTATCCTCACCTTTCTAGTTCTTGGAACTTTGTGTATTTTTCACTTCCATCTGTGCACCATTATAAAACATTATGACCAGCAAGTCGTTCTGCAAATCGAAGCAACTACAGGTGAACTACGGCGTGCGCGCGAGTCGGGACACTGTTAAAAAAACACCCGATACTGAGCTCCGTTAATCAATGTTACTCTTGTTCTTCAGGTGGGAAAGTCAGAGGACTGTGGACATGTGGACATGTGTTTTTGTAAAGGGCGGCTCCTAGAACGTGAGTTCAACTCCGCCTCGTATCTCTGTGAAGAACAGTATCACTACAAATGGGCCAGATGTGTGTGACGTCGGTTTGTGTGTATTGTGTGTGTGTTCTGTTGTTATGTTCTGACCGCTTGGCTACCCAGAAGCATCAGTCACCTGGACAGACGATTCTGGGTACTCGTCCACACCACGGGAAGGTGGGCCAGTCCCAATGGAGCACGTACTGTCTCGATACGAGACTCTGAATCACCTGATGTTGCCAAAAGGTGGGCCAGATTTCTCTGGGGGCCCACTCCAGAGAGGGAAAAAAAAATAAATAAATAAAATAAAAATTAAACTAAAAACAGAAACAAAATGTATTTCCCGTGGTGCAAAAAAAAAAAAAAAAAAAAAAAACTCGCTTAAGTCAGAGGACTGTAAGTGTAAGTGTAAGTGTAAGTGTAAGTGTGTGTTGTTGTCTTATGGCACCAGGGGTTCCCCCATCTCCGCGTTGCTTTCATTGTGGTGAACCAGTTCACTGGGAAATGCCAGAGATTTAAAAGTGTGTGGGAATTGTTCATGTGTTGTGTTCTGTACCGTTGTTCATCTGGTCATTTAGCCGTTGGACCCCTATTGAGGCCCAACGTTGTCCCACTTACGCCCCGTGGAGGCAGACCAGGAACCCAGTAGCTGTAGATTCACTCTGGCAGGTCCTGCCGCTTAATTTCCTGGGATTTCGGCGGCTAGGACCTTAAAAAATAATAATAAAATAAAATAAAATAAAATAAAAAAAAATATATATAAGTAAATAAAAAAATCTGCGCTGGGGTAATGTCGCTTTGGTTTGCTAGGCCGAGTTTTGGGCGTAAGGTAATTTTATCATATTAAGTTTTTGACGTGTGGGGCTTTCGCTATGATGAAGGTAGAGAGGGGAGGGAGACCGAAGATTGGGGGGAAAAGACAGAAATATGGGGCCAATAGAGTAGATAGCCCCAGTTTTCAGTGGGGCATGCCCATGCCCCACCAGAGTAGAAGTTTGGGGGGTGGAGGAGAAGGAACAAAAAATGTCCCCTCCCCCCAAGGAAGTGGGAATAATAGGTGAAGAGGGCGAGGGTGTCCTCTTCAGATCGCCATCAAGCTGTTTGCAACTGTGCTGCGTTTAGTCTGTTCTCTACTGTCTGTGCTGCATTCCCCCGTCCTTGCTTTTCTCTTCCGTGTGATCAGCACTCTTCTTGTCCAAGTACTGGTCCTCTGCAAGGTTTCAGTTTTTTTGTCACATTTGGCGCCGATTTTTGTCAATCTCTGTGTACGTTGCTGTAGATAGCTATTAGTGTTTTTCTCCTGGTGAATAAGTCTTGCGCATACTGGGAGAGTGCCCTATATTCATCCTCAGTGTCCAGGAAGTGGTGCTCCAGTCCTTTTGGGAAGTATCTTAACCTTGTTATTAGTAGCCCTCTGAGGTCTTCATAGTGTTGACAATCATAGACTATGTGGCTCCAGCTTTCACTTTCTCCACATATGCAGTTGGGGTCCTCAACGAGTCGGAAGCCAAACAGCTTCTCCTTGTAGGGTCCGTGTCCGGTCTTAAGCGAGTTTTACAAAGGCCAAATTGTAATGGCCAGACGACTGGGTCAGAGAAAGTGGTCCAAAGAGGGGGAACTCACAAGCCGCCGGCGAGGTGTTGGACGCCCACAGCTCATCGATGCTCCAGGTGAGCGAATGCTCTCCCGGATGATACGTGGAAACAGAAGGGCGACTGTGGCGCAACTCGCCGGTAATTGGAATGTCGGTGAAAGGAGTAATGTGCCACAGCACACAGTACATCGAACCCTGCTGAAAATGGGGCTGCGTAGCCGCCCCATTTCCCACAATCGGAGTCCTGATGGACTCCGATTGTCAGACAAATTGAAAACAGATACGTCCTCAAAAAAGCAGATTGGGAAGCCTTTGCAAACTTCTTAGACTCCACTGTAAGAAGCAAACAACAGCAAATGGAAAACGAAACTGACCCAGATGCCTTACAACGGAAAGTTACTGAGATGATAACGAACGTAGCTGGAGCCGCAATCGGGCGGAAAAACCCCATGGTGGAACCGAGAGAAAGAAGCACAAAGAAAAGAAATTGCTAAAAGAAGAAAGGAATTCCAACCTACCCCGCAGAACTTCACCAGCAAACGAAGTGGAAGAGATGAGACCGGTACAAAGCAGCAAGAAACTGTTACACAAATCTGATGAAGAAAAGTAAAAAGAAAACCTGGGATCAGCTAGTTTCGACCTCAGGAAATGAAAACCTGATATATAAAGTCATACATCAGGTTTATAATCAGGTTTATATCAGGGTGGTATATAATGTTGCCCACTACTACTACCAAAACCCACATGGCCCAATGACAACAATGTGGGAACAGTCCATTAATAACATTCTCGACACTGTATTCAAACAAATGGCGGTGCCATTCACTAAACACCAGCAGAGGCTCTGTCGGCAAAATGAAGACTATGAAACCGAAACCCAGGAACAGCCGTTCACGTTGGATAAGATGCAAGGAGCAGTAGAGCTGATAAGAAATAAAAAATGTCCGGGGAAAGTCATTCTGGAGCCCGAGATTATTAAGCGGGTTGCCCGGATCCAACCAAACCTCTTGCTACACTTGTACTATCAATGCCTAAAACTAGGGAACGTCCCCGAGCATTGGAGAATAGGAAACGTAAAATTGATACTAAAAAATTCGAGTAAGAACCAGAACTACCAACATCATACCGACCCATAGCGTCTTAACGGTCTTAAGGAAGCTCTACGAAAGACTCTTGCATAGCGGAATACGACAACACTACTTGGTGGCAAATCTGGATGTAGAAAACCAATACGGCTTCAAACCTGGCTACTCTGCTGTTGACGCCATGTGGAGCCTTCTGATATCGGCTCTAAGCTTTCTGAAACGACTGTAAAAACAAGTACTTCCTCATCATTTCCGTAGACTTTGCTATGGCATTCGACTCCCTTTGGTGGGCGAATGTCCTGGCAAGGCTTCACTCCGCCCAGATACCGGCTAACCTAAACAATAATATAAAGACATACCTCTCAGATCGAAAAATTGAAGTCGCAGCACCATACCAGAAAATCACAAGAAGAGTCCACAGAGGATGCCCACAGGGGTTTTAGGGTCCCTACTGTGGAATATCGTTTTGGATGAACTGCTGCGTACTGACCTTGGGGAAGTTCATACCCAAGCCTTCGCGAATGATGTTGTTTTGCTAGTTGCAGGTGACTCAAGAGCACAACTCGAGACACGCGTAACAACGCACTGACTATCCTGCAAAGGTGGGCTGAAAGCAACTACCTTCAAATATTTTCAGACAAAACCATGTCGATCCTGCTGAAAGCCTCCCTGGATCACAGGAGGCCACTACAAATAAAACGTATTTGTAGGCCACTACACAGTAAACGGAAGTATAATCAAATTAGACACTGAAATCAGATACCTCGGCGTTGCATTCGACAGCAAATTCCCCATCTACAACAACTTCGGAACAAAGTCAGGAAATATTCTGCAATGATCGCATGAATCACGCGCAAGGACTGGGGATTAAAAAAGCAAACGCGAACGCTGTATTACAAAACCATATTCATTCTTGCGGTCACGTATGTGACCGCTGTCTGGTATCATAGGACTAGGATTGCTGCAAACCAGAGAATAATTGACTCAACCCACCGAACAATCCTCTTAACAATAACGAGAGCATGTAGCATGGTCAGCATTGAGGCACTGCAAGTGGGAGAGTCCTCAATGCTTGGATTTGGAGATCATCATACATAGGCTCCACTACTACCTCAAGCGAAGAATCACCATCGCCTTACTGGGATATACTGCAGTACAGACGAACGACATGAAGACAGTAAAAACACGCCTCATGATCAGAGGTGCATTGCTAAAAAAAAAAAAACAGTAACGCTCGTTGTTAAACAAATAGTACCGAATCACTCGTTCTCTAGAAGACTATATGATAACCCCACATCGACTGTACAGTAACTGATTCAGACTTCAGCCTCACGGTTCGTAGAACAACCAGTTCTAGCGTTCAGATCATAGCGAATCAAAATGCAGCGTTCGCATATGTCATTCGATGGATCTCTTTATCTGACACATAGTAGTTTAGAAAGAAACGTTCAAGTTTAATTGCAAAATTTATATTTTCGCTTTTAAATAAATTTTTAAAGATTATCTATTAATTTTATAGATTACTATTAATATATATTTTTAGTCACAATGGGTAAAATAGATAATTCTCCCTTCCCTTTGTTTATGTTTCACAACATTAGATGTATAAATGTAATGATTTTCTATTACGACATTTAGAAAAAGTACAGGGACGTCGTACGGCTGCGTTCCGGCCCCAATACAAAATCGATGTACTAATTGAACAAAAGGGATGTCACAAGAAAATTCACCCCCACAATCGACAGGGTGTATCCAAAATCACTATCATGGTTCAACCCAGGACTCCGATTAACATACTTGCTCACGGGGCATGGTCCCTTCAACGACAAACTTACCACCCTTGGAATACTTCAAAACCCATTCTGTTGCTGTGGGGAAAGAGAACCTTGGACACACCTTATGCATCAGTGTACGCAATATGATGACCTACGAGGAAGACAGATAACGAGAGTGACTTACGTTCCAAAAGATCAGAAACACCACTTTGTGCACACAGGAGAGGAGTACCTGGCCTTTATCACTTTTGCACAAGAACCCGTCGCTAGAAGAAGAAGAAAACGGCTCACAAATGTAGGATAAGTCAAGCCTTCCTGCCTGCAAATCTAAGAAAATGGGATGAATCCCACATACAACAACACCTACCAACAAACTAACCAGGAAGGCACATGGGTGTGACTATTAGACCCGGACGGGATCTTTTCCCATGTTTGACTCCACTACTGGATTCCTGATCCAAAGTGCTTAAAGCAAATACATGGTCTGGGCTTGCCCCATGAGTGAAAACTGAAAATAATGATGAGACCAAGCTTAGCTTAGATGCCGACAGCCATGTGGCAACACGAAGAGGCACCCTAGCCCCTTCTTCATCTTTAAATTCTACTTCCTTGAGAGCAGGGGAAGATCTCCCGTTTCCTCCACTTCCTGCCACCCCCATGTTTCCTGTCTGTTGGGGCCTGGGCATGCCCACTGATATCTGGGGCTACGTAACCCTGTCGGCCCCATATTTCTGTCTTCTCCCCTCAGTCTTCAGTCTCTCCCCACCTAGCTATACGCTAGCGAAAACCCACGCACCAAAAAATTTAAACAGGTTAAAATTACCTTTCGCCCATATTTCGGCCATCCCCGGAGCGAAAGTGGGGCAACGTTGGGCCCGAGCAGGGATCAGTGGCTAAATGAGCAGAAGAACAACTGTACACGACACAACACATGTAAAATATCCATACATAACACATGTACAATATCCATATACTTTTAAATCTCTGGCATTTTTAGCGGACTGGTACACCCACAACGAAAGCAACGCAGAGATGGAAGAAACACTTCGTGCTGCTTGGCACTAAATACGCTTTACACTTTTAATTTTTACCTAAACATCATTGCTGACCAGGTAAACCCTTTCATGGCAACGGTCTTTCCCTATAGCGGTGCCGTCTTTCAGCAGGATTATGTGCCTTGCCACACCGCCCGGATTATTATTCGAGACTGGCTCGAGGAACATGAAGAAGACTTCCAGGTATGGCCCTGACCTCCAAATTCCCCAGACATCAATCCTATCGAGCATCTGTGGTTTGTGTTGGAATGGCAAATCCGATCTGTGGCAACTCACCCACGGATCTTGCAGGAGTTAAAGGATCTGCTAGTTACGTGTGGTACCAGATACCACAAGACACATTTAGAAATCTTGTAGCGTCCATGCCTCGGCCGGGTGTTCACGAAGAGCAGTGTTCAATGAACACTGCTCTTCATGGACAAATGTTATTAGTGGAGTTTCCCAGGGTTCAGTGTTGGCCCATTGTTGTTTTGTATATTTATCAATGATACTGATGAAGGTATATCAGGTTTAATGTCCAAGTTTGCAGATGATACAAAAGTTGGCAGATTTGTTAACGACATTATGCTACTCCAACTGGATCTAGATAAATTGGGCAAATGGGCTGAGAAGTGGCAACTGAAGTTTAACATTGACAAATGCAAAGTACTGCACATATGTACTTATATGCAGTACATATATGCACATATATTTATAATTGAAGAGAAATGTACCAATGTGGTACTACACTCAGGGAAGTGGAAAATGAAAAATACCTGGGGGTAATTGTGCAGTCAAATATGAAGTTCGCTGAGCAGTGCAGACGGGCTGCCAGGGAAGGTCATGGAGTCTTGTCAATGATATATAGGAATTTTGCTAGCAAGGACAGGGAGGTGATTATCCCATTATAAATAGCAATGGTCAGGCCACAACTACAGTACTGTGTATAGGTCTGGAGGCCTCATTTTAGGAAGGATGTAGAGTTGCTAGAACGAGTACAAAGAAGGGCAACAAGATTGGTGAGGGGAACAAAGGGGTGCTCTTACCAAGAAAGGCTTAAGTTCTGCAAATTGTAGCGCCTACCTTTGAGGTGATCTGATTGAGGTGTATAAGGCCTTGAATGGGTTGAGCAAGCTGAATGCTGATGGGATTCTTCTTCTTGCTCAGATTAAGAACTCGAGGTGGCACAATTTGAAATTGACGAAAGACAGTTGTAGAATAGTTGTGTGGAAATTTGACTGTAGCCAATGGGTAGTGGTTTCATGGAACAGATTTCCATCTTTTTTGTGGAAGTTCATAGTCTAAATAAATTTAAGGCCGAGCTGGACAGGCATTTGTAAGAACAGAGGGGTGAAATGGGAGTTTTTTTTTTTTTTTTTGGCTGATGCTTCTTGAGCTTGCTTTCTTGCATCGTATGCCTCTACTAATGCTATTGCTAATCACACTTTCGTTAATACGTCAGATGAATTTAACTCTGCTTGGTTAATAGAGTGCGATGCTCCTTTTTTTGAAGCTTTTGAATTCGATTTCAGTTTATTTGTTCTAAGGTTTAAATGGCTACCTCTTCAAAATAACTGAGGAAATGAAGGATTATGATTAAATGGGCCGTATTTATTGGTGAAATATCAGCTTGTGCAAATAATTTTTGCACTCTGTGCAAAAATATTTATGAATGGAATTGATATAACCCCAGGGGCTCAGATCTGGTGGGTATGGGCTTGGCACAACCAAAGCTGGATATCATCATTCTTCTCTTTCTTTGTGATTTCCTTTTTTCTCTCTCTCTCTCTCTCAGGGTAATTCAGAAATTTTTTTTTGGCTGGTGTAACATAAGCCTCAAGCTTCCTTGCACCATATGGCTAATATTAATAATAATAATAACAATAATAATAATATTCATAAGTTTTTAATATTTTGATATTAAAATTTCAGTATTTTGGTATGTTTTTAATATTTTGAACAAAAATAATTTTTCCATGTAAAAACAATGTTGTTTTGATTATCTGTTTCTGAAATGAAAAAAGTATTTGAATATTTTAATTTGTAGTTAGTTTATTTAGTTTAGATAATTTCAATATTTAGTTAGGGTAGATTAATGCAATGTTGAGTTACTTTTAATTTAAATGTTGAGTTACTTTTAGTTTAATTTAAATAAACATTTAAATGTTTAGCCTTTAGCAATGCGCTTAGCATTGGCTAATAACTTTGGGATTATGTCCAATGATCGTAGGTTATTATCACGTGATCCCCGATGTCAAAACGGTAGGAAATTTGTAAAATAAACTGATGGTTAGATATGTGGAGCCGTTGTTTCTGGTCTAGTTATTCTAGAATTTTTTCGGTAGTCGGTAAGTTTATGGTGTGGTTGAAAATGAATGAACGTCACAATAATTTTAGGGAATTTTCTTTTTGTATTGTGTTATTTTCAGTTATTTGTTTTTTTAGAGTAATAGTAAAACGTTGGGAAACGGTAACCTATTTTGTAGGAGAATTACCAACCGTCCATAAATTTACTGACAATCCGTAGAAAAGCAAAACTTGTGTGAGTAAAACATGAAGAAGGTGGAGAAGTGTCAACAAAATCCAAGATGGAAAGTTGATTGTTCTACCCTAAACCCAAAAGTCAGAATGCTTAGCCAGAAAAGAAGTAAAAACAAGCACTCAGAAATTTTTGTGGTGGTGGTAGCGAGCATTAAATAATATATTATATAATATCGGTGTAGATACACCATAGTTTACTCTATAAATTTAAAATTAAAACATCGTTTTAATTGTATCTGATATTGTGGGTGCTTTTAAACGAAATAGCTGGTATTGCACTACTTCGAATAAATAACGCTTCTATAGTAGAAAAGACTACTGTTATTTATTTTCAGAGGCTACCATCACCCAGACGATCGTTTCGAAGCTAGTTGGCTTCATCATTCTTGGGTAGGCAGGTACCCTGGTAAGCAGGCGAAGGCAGATTACGAGAAATCTTTGGCAAAGGATGTTAAGAAATTAATTTTTGATTAATTTTAATTTTTAAAATCTTCGTTCACCTGAGTCAACTGAAACCGGTAAAGTTAGAAAAATTCTTAATGCAACTGCTACATTTGGAAAAGTATCTGTAAAATCGTATTTAAAAATTATTGTAATATTTCAAATAGAGTAATATTGTCTTTAATATAAATTTAATTCTAATTATTCAAATAATGCCAAACCATCCATATCTGACTCATTAGCATTTTAGCATTAGTAGAGGCATTTGATGCAAGAAAGCAAGCTTATGCAGCATCAGCCAAAAAAAAAAAAAAAAACCACTTCCACTTCACCCCTCTGTTCGTTCAAAATACCTGTCCAGCTGAGCCTTAAACTTATTTAGGCTATCAACCTCCACCACAAGGGATGGAAGTCTGTTCCACCAACCAACCACCCGCTGGCTAAAGGCAAATTTCCACACGTCTATCCTACATCTGTCTTTCCTCAATTTGAATTTATGCCCTCTCAGGTGATTTTTCTGAGCTAGAGGAAGAATCCCATCAGCATTGAGCATGCTTAAACCATTCAAGGCTTTATACACCTCTATCAGATCACCTCGCTGGTGCCTAGTCTCCAGACACTGTAATTTGCAAAACTTAAGCCTTTCTTCGTAAGAGCACCCCTTTGTTCCATTCACTAATCTTGTTGCCCTTCTCTGTACTCGTTCCAGCAGCTCTACATCCTTCTTGAAATGAGGTCTCCAAACTTGTATACAGTACTCTAGGTGTGGCCTGACCATCGCCTTATACAATGGAATAATCACCTCCTTATCCCTGCTGGAAAAATTCCAGTATATCATTGACAATACTCCATGAGCTACTCTTGCAGCCCGTCTGCACTGCTCAGAGAACTTCATATCTGCCTGCACAACCACCCCCAAGTCCCTTTAATTCTCTACCACTGTCAGTGTAGTACCACAGAGTTGATACGTTGCTCTGGGGTTGCTGTTTCCCATGTGTAGTACTTTACATTTGTCAATGTTAAACTTCATTTGCCACCTCTCGGCCCATCTGCTCAACCTTTCCAGATCCTGTTGCAGCAGCATAGTGTCAGTAGTGTCCTTGACAACCCTGCCAACCTTTGTATCATCTGCAAACTTCGACATTAAGCTTGATATACCATCATCAATATCATTTATAAATACAGAAAACAATAATGGACCCAACACAACCCTGAGGGACTCCACTAATAACATTAGTCCACGACGAGCAGCTCATACATAAGTTCATATGCTTGCTTTCTTGCATCACATGCCATGATTACTATTATTATTACTATGAGAGACGCCAAATGGTGAGTAAATAATGTTTTAGAAGATGAATTGCACAAGATATAATTTCTTATGGGTTTAGATAATTAATTATATAATATCTGTTTAGATACACAAAAAAAAAAAAAAAAAGTAAAGTGCAGCCATTATCAACCCACTGCAGGATGGAAGATTCCTCAAAAATTAATGCTGAGTGAAATGGACAATAATGTGCCACGCTGGTCCAGTGCGGGTTGGCAGATCGACCGTATTCAGCAATCAGGGGCTTGAACCCCGGTCTACTCAGAGAGCGTGTGCTACTGCACTCCCGCTCCTGCCCACTCGGCTACGGAGGCCTTAGATACACATAGTTTACCCATAAATTTAAACTACATATGTAGTGAAAAGGCAACATTTTAATTGTATCCCGTATTGTGGGTGCTTTCACAGTGATCTACACCGATATTATATAGTTAATTTTCTAAATCCGTAAGAAAATGTCTTGTGAATTTCAATTTCAACCGAATCTGCAGATAAAGGAACCACTATGTGGCAGTGATCACAGTGTGCTGAAGTGAGATTTACTCATAGAGGTAACGGGCGCCTCCGTAGCCAGGTGGGAAGGAGCAGCAGTGCGTAGCACATGCTTCTTGATTAGACCGGGGTTCGAGCCCGTCACCACCAAATACGGAGTATGCGGAAAGGTCAAGGAATGACCACCGCATATCCCGGAGCAATATGGCCTTAGTTGCTAATGCTCCTAAAAACCAAATAACGAACGAACGAACGATCATAGAGGTAACTACCGTCGGGGTAAAGGGAAGGGTTTTTGCTTTCGTAAAGGTGACTATGGTGACCTGAGACAGTATTTAAATTTTATACGGTTGTACCAACAGCAAATTCAAAATGGGAAGCATTCAAAGAAATAATCCTGGAAGCTACTAGGCTTTTCATACCAACTAAGAAATGTTGTTCAAGATTTAGGCCTAAATGGATGTCAGATGAGCTAATTAGACCAGGGGCACAGAAGAAAGAAAAATGCATGGAATACATATAAATTAACAGGTGACACAGAAGCCTATGATAGATATAAGCTGGTCTGTAACCAAGTCACAACATAGGTTAGGCAGGCAAAGGCAGATTACCAGAAATCTTTGGCAAAGGATGCAAAGAAAAACAGCAAACAGTTCTTTACTTATGTAAACTCTAGAAGGAAGGGGATGAATGAGATTGGTCCACTTGATATCGCTGGTTCAATTTTTGATGATCCTGCTCAGGTAGCTAACAAACTAAATGAATATTTTGCATCTAAATTCACACACGAGGAATTATTCAGCGAGGTGAATGCCAGAGGTGTATTACACTGTGGCAGTAAGCTAGATAATCTTATAATAACAGAGAGTAAAGTGGAGGAGAAATTGTTGAAGATAAACATAAGAAAGCCACATGGGTGGATGGAATCTATCCAGTTATATTAAAGGAGGCAGCAAAGGAAGTAAGGAGACCCTTAGCCATAATTATGACAGCTTCCTTGGATGAGTTATCCCTGGACTGGAAATGTGCAAATGTGTCCCCAATCCACAAAGGAGGATCAAAGGGAGACAGGTAATTACAGACCTGTTAGTTTAACTTCTGTTCTAGGGAAATTAATGGAGGCACTGGTTAAAGAAGCATTGCAGGATCATCTAGACAAGTCATCAGTTATAGCTCAGACACAGCATGGGTTTGTTAAGGGGAAGTCTTGTCTGACCACTTTGATTGGATACTATGATGTAGTCACAAAGGAACTGGATGCATTCAATAATTTTGATATCATATAATTGAATTTTAGAAAGGCTTTTGATACTGCTGCACAAACTGGAGCAGTGTGGCCTTGGAGGCAAATTGCTGTTATGGATAAAGGGATGGTTGAGTGGGAGAAGAGAGTTGTAATCAATGGACACTGCTCTTCGTGGACTAATGTTATTAGTGGATTCCCCCAGGGTTCAGTGTTGGGTCCATTGTTGGTTTCTGTATTCATTAATGATATTGATGATGGTATATCAGGCTTAATGTCCAAATTTGCAGACAATACCGAAGGTTGGCAGAGTTTTTAATGACACTGACATTACTCTGCTGCAACAGGATCTAGAAAAGTTGAGTAGATGGGCTGAAAGGTGGCAACTGAAGTTTAACATTTACAAATGTCAAGTACTGCATATGGGATGCAGTAACCCCAGAGTAACGTATCAACTGTGTGGTACTACACTGACAGAGGTAGAGAATGAAAAGGACCTGGGCATAATTGAGCAGGCAAATGTGAAGTTTTCTGAGTAGTGCAGACGGTCTGCAAGAGTAGAAGGTGCATCCGTAGCCAGGTGGGAAGGAGCAGCAGTGCGTAGCACACGCTTCTTGATTAGACCGGGGTTCGAGCCCGTCACCACTAAATACGGAGGATGTGGAAAGGTCAGGGAATGACCACCGTATATCCCGGAGCAATATGCCCGAGTTGCTAATGTTCCTAAAAAAAAAAAAACCAAATAACAAAAAAAAAAAAAATTACCAAGCAAGAGTAGCTCAAGGTGTCGTGTCAATGATATACAATGATTTTTCAAGCAGGGATAAGGAGGTGATTATCCCCTTGTATAAGGCAATGGTCAGGTTGCACCTTGAGTACTGTATACAGGTCTGGAGGTCTCATTTTAAGAAGGATGTAGAGCTGTTGGAATGATTACAGAGAAGGGCAACGAGATTAGTGAATGGAACAAAGGGTTTCTCTTACGCAGAAAGGCTTAACTTTTGGAAATTAGTGTCTTGAGATTAGGCCCCCTGCGAGGTGATCTGATTGAGGTGGATAATGCCTTGAATGGTTTGAGCATGCTCAATGTTGATGGGATCCTTTCTCTTGCTCAGGATAATCACCTGAGAGGGCATAAATTCAAATTGAGGAAAGACAGTTATATATATATATATGTGTGGAAATTTGCCTTTAGCCAGCGTGTGGTTGATTGCTGGAAGAAACTTCCCTCTGTCGTGGTAGAAGTTGATAGCTTAAACAGATTCAAGACAGAACTAGACAGACATTCGGAGCAGGTGGATGAGTGAAATGAGAAGGGGGTCTGTGTTGTTTTTTTTTTTTTTTTTTTTAGTTTGGCTGATGCTATATAAGCTTGCTTTCTTGCATCATGTGTCTTTGCTAATAACAATTAGAGAACCTATAGGTTCCTTGTCACATGTTCAATTTGTGATATTCAGTGCCAACAAGCTACTTTCAACATTTAATATGAGTTTTGCATGCACAGGTAGGTTAAAATTTCATGCTAGTGACTCAAATAATCCCCAAGATAAACTCAGTATCTCTTCCTCAACTATTGGTGGAAAATAAAGGGTGATAATATCAACCTTTATTTTCCACCAACTTAAGTTAATATATATTACTATAATATTTGATTATAGTAATATTTAATATTGCTATAATATCAGATTTTTAATGAACAGACAACAGTTTTAAAAGAACATTTAATGAGGGAAAGAATGTCACCACCTGTTTTACCCTCTTGATTATTTACAATCATATTATATACTGTGGCAGGAGGTAACTAAAATCACATGTAATTGATCTTTAAATATAATAAGGCACCACCTGGGGCTGATGGAATCTATACAATTATTGCAGTTTGCATATGATGCAAAGGTTGGCAGGGTTGTTAATTACAGTAAAGACAGTATGCTACTGCAGCAGGATCTAGAAAAGTTAGGCAGATGGGCTGAGAAGTTAACACCATTAACGTTTACAAATGCGGAGTACTGCATATGGGTAGCAGTAACCAAGAGAAATGTACCAACTGTGTAGTACTACACTAAGGGAGGTGGAGAATGAAAAAGACTTGGGGGTAATTGCAGTCAGATATGAAGTTCTCCGATCAGTGCAGATGGGCTGCCAGAGCAGGTCATGGAGTTTTATCACTGATATATAGGAATTTTTCTAACAGAGATGAGGTGATTATTCCCTTGTATAAGACAATTGTCAAGCCACACCTAGAGTATTGCATACAGGTCTGGAGGCCTCATTTTAGGAAGGATGTAGAGTTGCTAGAATGAGTACAGAGAAGGGCAACAAGATTGGTGGGAGGAACAAAGGGATGCAAGAGAGGCTTAAATTCTGCAAGTTGCAGTATCTGGAGACTACGCACCTGCGAAGTGATCTGATTGAGGTGTATAAGGTCTTGAATGGTTTGAGCTGGCTCAACGCTGAAGGGATATTTCTGCTTGCTGAGATTAAGAACCCGAGGGGGCATAGATTCAAATTGAGGAAAGACAGTTGTAGAATAGATGTGTGGCAGTTTGCCCTCAGCCAGTGGGTAGTTGATTGCTGGAACAGACTTCCAGCTGTTGTTGTGGAAGTTAATAGCTTAAATATATTTAAGGCTGAACTAGACAAACAATGGAGTGACCAAATGGGTGAAATGGGAAGGGTTTTTTTTTTTTGGCTTATGCTATATAAGCTAGCTTTCTTTCATCATATGCCAATGCTAATTATATTGAAAGCAGCAGCAAAAGAGGTATGCAAACTTTGGTTATAATTATGAGAGCATCCTGGGACCCAGGGGAGGGTCTTATGTTTCTTCTATTCACAGAGGTTCAGAGGGTGAACTGAGTGATTACTACCATTAATTAATGACTTAATTTCCGCTTCAGAGAAAATAATGTTGTCTGATTAGATCCTATGATGCAATAGCAAAGGAATTGTATAGAATAAATAATTTTGACATTGGCATTGACATTAGCAAAGGCACATAATGCAAGAAAGCAAGCTTATATAGCATCAGCCAAAAAAAAAAAAAAAAAATAAAAATAAAAAATCTAATTTCATCCATCCACTCGGTAAAGGCAAACTTCCGCACATTTATGCCCTCTCAGGCAAAAGGAAGAATCCCATTAGCATTCAGCATGCTCAAACCATTCAAGGCTTTATACACCTCAATCAGAACACTTCGCAGGTGCCCAGTCTCCAGACACTAATTTTTGAACAAGCCTTTCTTCATAAGAGCAACCCTTTGTTCCATTCATTAATCTTGCTGCCCTTCTCTGTACTCGTTCCAACAGCTCTACATCCTTCTTAAAATGAGGCCTCCAGACCTGTATACAGTACTCAAGGAGTGGCCTAACCATTGTCTTATACAAAGTGATAACACCCCCTTTATCCCTGCTAGAAAAATTCCTGTACATCATTGAGAAGACACCATGAGCTACTCTTGAGACAGTCTGCACTGCTCAGAAAACTTCATATCTGCCTGCACAATTACCCCCAGGTTCTTTTCACTCTCTACCACTTTCAGTGTAGTACTATGTTACTCTGGGGTTACTGCTTCCCATATGCAGTACTTTAAATTTGTCAATGTTAAACTTCAGTTGCCACCTCTCAGCCCACCTGCTCAACTTTTATAGATCCTGTTGCAGCAGCATACTGTCGGTGTCATTAACAACCCTGCCAACCTTCGTATCGCCTGCAAGTTTGGACATTAAGCCCGAAATACCATCATCAATATCATTAATAAATACAGAAAACAACAATGGACCCAGTACTGAACCCTTGGGGACTCCACTAATAACATTAGTCCACAAAGGGCAGCATCCATTGATTTCCACTCTGTCTTCTCCCACTCAACCATTCCTTTACCCATAGCAGCAATTTGCCTCCAATGCCACACTGCTCCAATTTATGCAGTAGTCTTCCATGTGCAACAGTATCAAAAACCTTTCTAAGATCCAAATATATGATATCAAAATGGTTAGACAAGACTTATCCTTAACAAACCCATGCTGTATATGAACTATTACTGAAGTCTTGTCTAGATGATCCTGCAATGCATCTTTAACCAGAGCCTCCATTAATTTCCCTGGAACAGAAGTTAAACTAACAAGTCTGTAATTACCTGTCTCCCTTTGTGGATTGGGGCCACATTTGCACATCTCCAGTCCATGGGTACCTCACCTTAGTCCAAGGAAGCTCTCATAATTATGGCTAAGGGTTTGTTTACTTCCTTTGCTGCCTCCTTTAATATAACTGGATAGATTCCATCCATCCCAGGTGCCTTTCTTATGTTCATTTTCAACAATTTCTCTTCCACTTTACTCTCAGTTACTCTTAGATTAATGCACAACATATATTTCGTTCAGGAGGGGTCTATCAGACTAGGAGATTTGATGTTTAATCTAACTCTCAAGTTCATAATTGACCATAGTGTCTGATATGCTATGTTTCTTTTACTTGACCACATTTGCTAACTGATATTTTTGCAAATTTCTACTGATCATGTTTTAAATTAGAATTGAAGTTGTATTTGTTACTGTATTTTCAAATGGATTTATTAAAGAATTGTATTACTATATACAGGAGGACTTCACAGTAGCTATTTGGCTCTGAGAAAACAATTTCTCAAAATCAACAGTAAATTAAAACGAACACAGAAAAATCATACAGATAAGCTGAAAAGGAGAAGGTAGGACCCCTTCACATTCCAACTTACAAAAACAAGTGTTGAAATGCTGTATGGAAAAATACATGGAGGAGTATGATCCTACTTGCTGTAGTCACAAATGGAGAGAAATGGCTATTAAATTCCACATGTCATGATGTAGAATACTGTTGGTTTAAATTGTTTGTTTGTTTGATACATGATATACTTAGATTTCAGTAAGGCCCTTCCTGAATTAATGTCATTAGTGGTGTCCACGAGGGCCTCTTACTGTTTTTGATATTGATGAAATCTAAAGAGCTTATTGTATAAATTTTCAAGTGATGCAAATGTTGGTAGGATGGTTTATGACAGGAATCAAGGCAAACTTCTGCAGCATGACATAGAAAAATTAGGCAGATGGGCTGACAAATGGCAATTGAGATTTAATATTACTCAATGCAAGGTACTGCATGTGGGCAGCAGTAATCCCAGAATAACAGCCCAAGTATTTCATTCTCTACCACACTCAAGGCATTGAAGAATGACAGAAACCTAGGGGTAATTGTCAGCTAGCAGGATCTTAGACTTGTTCATTCCATTGTGTAAAGTAGTGGTAAGTTGGCACATAGAAGAGCAACAAGATTAATCAAGGATACAAAATGGCACTCACTATGAAAGTTCAATTCTACAAATTGCAAGGCTTGGAAACTTGTCAAGTAAACTTATTGGACTGTTTAAGGTTTTAAATGTATTGAGTTAGCTAAATGTCAATGACATCCTTACATCTTCTTGGACTATACATGTAAGGGGACAGATGCACCAAAATTTGCTTTCAGACAGAATAATTAATTGTTGGAAAAAACTTCCTTCTGGTGTTGTGGATGTGTGCAGTCTGAATAAATTTGAGGAAGATTGACAAATTATTAGAAGTGGATGAGGTGGGATGTGTTTTTTTAAAATTTCTGTTGATGTATAAGCTTGCTTTCTTTGCATCATTTGCCACTATAATACTAATGCTGTGAAGGTTGAGAAGAGACAGAAGATATTTTTTGGCGTTGGAAATAGAAAAAAAGTGAAATTACATATGGTAATTCGGAACACTGCTTCTGGAAATATCCAGAAAAGGCACAACAGAGATTTTATAACTGTGTGATAGAAAGTGGAACAAGTTTGTAAGGGATCATTAATTAATCTGGCTGGTCTTTTTTTTTATTTTTTTATATAGTCTGAGGTTAAGAGAGGTAATTGGGATGCTAACCCTTATGTGGGAATACTGTTCCATGGTAACACAGATTTGAAATTTGTATGGAGAAAACCAGCTTTTTTGGCAGAAAAGAAAGTAGAGAGCAAAATGCTAGTTTTTGTTACAGAGTCAAGAGTGTTCTCTAGAATGAAAATGAACATGGGAGCATCGGATTTTCTTTTTTTATTTTGCAAGAAATAAGACAGGACTGGTTTTTAAAAGGACTAAAATTAACTAGCTTTCCATCTTTGAGAATTTCCTGAAAGTAACATTTAAGGAACAGTTGGTGGAGATTAGAGCATTTGTTGCTATTAGTATTAGTAGAGGCATATGATGCAAGAAAGCAAGCTTATTCAGCATCAGCCAAAAAAAAAAAACACACCACTCCCATTTCACCCCTCCGTTCGCTCGAAGTACCTGTCCAGTTCAGCCTTAAATTTGTTTAGGCTATCAACTTCAACAACAAGTGATGGAAGTCGGTTCCACCAACCAACCACCCGCTACCCAAAGGCAAATTTCCGCACATCTATCCGACATCCGTCCTTCCTCAATTTGAATTTATGCCCTCTGAGCTGATTATTCTGAACAAGATGAAGAATCCCATTGGCATTGAGCATGCTCAAACCATTCAAAGCCTTATACACCCGCCGGTGCCTAGTCTCCAGACTCTGTAATTTGCAAAACTTAAGCCTTTCTTCGTAAGAGCAACCCTCTGTTCCATTCACTAATCTTGTTGCCCTTCTCTGTACCTGTTCCAGCAGCTCTACATCCTTCTTGAAATGAGGCCTCCAGACCTGTATACAGTACTCAAGATGTGGCCTAACCATTGCCTTATACAAGGGAATAATCACCTCCTTATCCCTGCTAGAAAAATTCCTGTATATCATTGACAAGACACCACGAGCTACTCTTGCAGCTCGTCTGCACTGCTCAGAGAACTTCATATCTGCCTGCACAATTACCCCCAGGTCCTTTTCATTCTCCACCACTGTCAGTGTAGTACCGCAGAGTTGATACGTTGCTCTCGGGTTACTGTTTCCCATATGTAGTACTTTACACTTGTCAATGTTAAACTTCATTTGCCACCTCTCAGCCCATCTGTCCAACCTTTCCAGATCCTGTTGCAGTAGCATAGTGTCAGTAGTGTCCTTGACAACCCTGCCTACCTTCGTATCGTCTGCAAACTTGGACATTAAGCTTGATATACCATCATCAATATCATTTATAAATACAGAAAACAATAATGGACCCAATACTGAACCCTAAGGGACTCCACTAATAACATTAGTCCACGATGAGCAGTGTCCATTGATTACTACTCTCTGTCTTCTCCCCTTCAACCACCCCTTTATCCATAGCAGCAGTTTGCCTCCAATGCCACACTGCTCCAATTTGTGCAGCAGTCCTCCATGTGCAACAGTATCAAAAGCCTTTCTAAAATCCAAGTATATAATATCAGAATTATTCCCTGCATCCAGTTCTTTTGTGACTACATCATAGTATCCAATCAAATTGGTCAGGCAAGACCTGCCCTTAACAAAACCATGCTGCGTCTGAGCTATAACTGAATTCTTGTCTAGATGATCCTGCAGTGCTTCTTTAACCAGTGCCTCCATTAATTTACCCGAAACAGAAGTTAAACTAACAGGTCTATAATTACTTGTGTCAGCCTTTGATCCTCCTTTGTGAATTGGGGTTACATTTGCACATCTCCAGTCTATGGGTACCTCCCCTGAATCCAAAGAAGCTCTCATAATTAAGGCTAGGGGTTTGCTTACCTCCTTTGCTGCCTCCTTTAATATAACTGGATAGATCCCATCCACCCCAGGTGCCTTTTTTATGTTTATCCTCAACAATCTCTCCTCCACTTTCCTCTCAGTTATTACAAAATCATCCAGCTCACTGCCAATGTTTACTTTACCTACATCATTCTCCTTCCTGAATAACTCCTCATGCGTGAATGTAGATGCAAAATACTCGTTTAGATTGTTAGCCACCTGAGCAGGATCCTCAACTGTTGAACCATCAATATCCAGTGGACCAATCTGATTCATCCCTTTCCTTCTTGAGTTTAAATAGGTAAAGAACTCTTTTCTGTTTTTCTTTGCATCCTTTGCCAAGGATTTTTCGTAGTCTGCCTTTGCCTGCCTAATCTCCTTTGTGACTTGGTTACAGACCAACTTATATCTATCATAGGCTTCCATGTCACCCATTAATTTGTATGTATCCCATGCATTTTTCTTCTCTGCCACATGTCTCATTAGTTCATCTGACAACCATTTAGGCCTAAACCTTGAACAATATTTCTTAGTTGGTATGTAAAGCCTGGTAGCCTCCAAGATTAGTTCCTTGAATGCTTCCCATTTTGAGTTTGCTGTTGGTAACATCATCAGTTGGTCCCACTGTGTAGAATTTAAATACTGTATGTGACCATCATAGTCGCCTTTACGAAAACAAAAACCTTTCCCTTTACCTCTGATGGTAGTTACCTCCTTGAGTAAATCTCACTTCAACTCACTGTGATCACTGCCACCTAGTGGTTCATTTATCTGCAGATTCGTAATGCATGAAGAATCACTACTGATAATCAGATCAAGAGTATTGTCGCCTCACGAACATGCTGATGTAGAAAACAATCATCCAATAAATCCACAAAAGCCTTGCTAGTGTGCGAGTGACCAACCCACAAATTCCAGTCAATATCTGGGAAATTAAAATCCCCCATTATAAGACTCTCTGATTTACTGGCCCACTATTTCCCTGTACAATATCTTATTATACTCATCAGAGTCATTAGGCCTATAGCACACTCCTACTCTCAATTTTGATTTCCCTATGCTTATGTCACACCAAACTGACTCGACACTGCCCTGCCCTGTCCATCGATGTCGACTGGCTTCACTTCCTTGGACTTTATGTGTTTCTTAACTAATAGCATAACCCCTCCTCCCCTCCTGTCCTGTCTATCCTTTCTATACACATTGTATTCCCCAAATTCCAGTTCCGCATTCCTTATATCTGTGTGACACCACGTCTCTGATATCCCAACAATATCTGCCTTTGATGTTTTGAGCAATACCTCAAATTCATCAAATTTATTTACCAAACTCCTAGCATTGGTGTACACGCAGGTATACGTGCACCTGTTTCTATTCTTGGCCACCCTAACACAACCCATGTGTTTACTTGTACCACAATGACTTCCAGCAGTCTCTGAAATATCCTGCATCTTGTTTTTCAGGCTTCTGCTCATTTCAATAGAAGCAGTGCAAGAATCACTTCCATCTCTGCCAGTGGCTACTGTTAATCTATTAGTCCTTGTATCCCCCCAACTAGCAGTTTTCCGACCCACCTAACTCTGCCTCGACAGCATCAGCAAAAATTCTTGCACCCTTTCTATTTAAGTGTATCCCATCCCTGTAGAAGCAATCTCTCCTGTTAACAAGTACAGTCCAAGCTGAAAAAATTTTACCTCTTGAGCCTTGTACAATCCCTCCAGGGCCGAGTTGATCGACAAGGCTCTCATCATATACTCCCTCCTATCGTGTCTGGGCAGAATTGCAGACACTTTCAAATTCAACCCTAGTTCACGGCTTTTTTTCAACAGTGACCTGTACTTGCTAAGTAATTCCGCCGGTCTCCTACTCTTAATATTAATGCAAAAGAGTTAGTTGAACTAGAAAGTGTATTATACTATCATTGGCGAAACGATGGATAAGATTTTCAGTCAGTGGTAAGAAGGTAGTTGTTATACAAAGGGTACTAGGAAAGTTTTGCAATAGCTTTGTTTATTTAATTTTTTCAAAGTAATTTCCTCTACATTCAATACACCTCTCCATCCTCCGAAACCAATCTTTAAACCAGTTCTGCCAAGTTTCACTAGGGAGTAAAGCACACTCGTTGTCCCATTCCCGTAGAAGGTCCTCATCACTGGAAAATCGCCTCCCTTTTAGCTTCATTTTCACATGCGGGAACAGTGCAAAGTCGCAGGGAGCAAGGTCTGGACTGATGGAGGGTGCTCTAAGTTTCAGTCCTGTCATGGTCAAATATTCGGTGCAGGCTTTGGCGCGGTGAGCTGAAGCATTTTCGTGATGGAGGTACCAGGTGTCCATTCTTGACTTTTGCCGCAGGTTCTTCATAGATCCAATGACTTTAGGCAGGCATTGTTCAGTATACCACTTAGCTGTGACTGTCTTCTGCGTGTCCAAAACTACACGTTCCACAATTCCACTCAATTTGAAAAATACAGCTATCATTTTCTTCTTTACAGATCGGGATTTTCTGACAATTACGGGTGTGTCGTCATCATCAAAGACCCAAACATTGTTTTGAGCCTTGGTCGGCAGATCGTAATAGTACAGCCAAGTCTCGTCACCTGTCACGATGTTGTTCACATACCGAGATTGTCCCTTATCAAACTTTTTTAACATCTCCCGGCACCAAGTCACACGTCGTGTCATCTGCTCTTCAGTCAGTTGATGCGGCACCCAGAGAGAACAAAGTTTCTTCACGTGCAAATGATCTTGCAGAATCGAACGAATTGCTGGTGCATTTAGGCCCAAAGTATCCTCTATCTGTTGGTAGGTCACTCGCCTGTTTTCGTCAAGCATTTTCCTCACAGCAGTAACGTTTTCCTCCATAACTGACGTTCGTGGCCTTCCCGGCCTCTCAGAATCCTCCAGAGTGAAATTTCCCCTTTGGAATTCTCTATACCACCTGAATATTGTTGTACGATGTGGACAATCATCATCTAGTGCAAGAGTCATTTCTTCTAAGCACTGATCTATGGTTAAGCCATGCACGAAATTATACCGCAAAACTGTCCTTATCTCATTTCGTGACCACGATGCCATCGCAAGCACTTTACACTCTCACTGCTAATGAATAACTGAGCCCATCGACTTGGCGCGGCGGCTACTATGCACGTATGAACATGTCTTAACATGCAGCAACAAGCAGCTTCCTGTGATTCATTGTTGCGTGATATTGCAAAACTTTCCTAGTACCCTTTGTATTGGAGGAAAAGAGTGGATGAAAGAATAGAATAAACTTAGATAATTCCTGCATTTAAAAGGCAGACATGTATAACATGTGATGGTTAGTCTGAGAGAAAACTGGCCACCCAAAAAAACTTGTGTTATTCCTGAGATATCACTACTTTAGCATTAGTTGTAACGTATGATGGAAGAAAGCAAGCCTATAGAGCATGAGACATATGATGCAAGAAAGCAAGCTATACAGCATCAGCCAAAAAAAAAAAAATGCCATACGCTTTGCATTTCACCCATCCGTTACCTCTAAAAGTTTGTCTAGTTCTTCCTTGAATTTACTTAAGCTATCAACTTGCACGACGACAGATGGATGTTTGTTCCAGCAATCAACCATCTGCTGGCTAAAGGCAAATTGCCGTACATCTATTCTGCAACTTTCTCTCAATTTGAATTTATGCACCCTCAAGTCCCCTTGACATGATCACCTGTACATGGTGAGGGGACCTCCCAGTGATACTTCTGGGCATCCAGATTAGCATCACTGCGATCCAATACCTATAGCCTAGGTTCTGGGCTAACATCAATGGAATCTGCCATGTTTGCCATGTGCTGCGACCTGTGGATTCGGAAAAGGGGGGATCCTGGTGGGCCCAGGGCAGAGCTTCAATACACCACTTTGGCCCCTGCTTTGACAAGGCGGGTGGTCCTGGATTGTCCAGCTAGGCTCAGTGGTCCGAGGAACAGGATTCAGGCTGGCGGCGGTGCAGGTATGGTGACTGGGTAGCCCTGGCATCCCACTTCCAAGCACATTTATTGCTTGCTGTGTGGTGGGCGTCCCTTTGATCTCCTTGGGTGGGGAGCCTGGGCACTGAACCGCAACAAAACTAATATGAATCCTGATAAATACATTCCTTCAGGGGCTGCAAAATGGTCATTATCTGCAAGTAACAATGAAGAAACAAAGCACTATGGCAATTAAGAGACAGCAAACTGAAATAAAATCAGGACCTGTCCCAAGATTCTTAATTCATTCCACAGTGAAAAGCCTATTGGAAACATGTCACCTTTATTTATTCAGAAAGGTTTAGAGGGGTTTGCAGGTTCCCCTAAATCAGTTAAGTGCTCCATTCTGGAGGACCTGTTAATTGAAACAAAAAATGACAGTCATTCTGAGCAGCTACTGCGAGCAACATCTTTCGGAGAAATAATACCGATAACGGTGACACCACATAGAACACTAAATTCACATCGAGAGGTGTCATTTCAGAGTGGAAACTTCTTGAGGTTACCGAGAAGGATATCTGCTCTGAACTAAAACCACAGGGAGTGATTGCTGTTATGAGAATTAATGCTCGTAGGGATAGGAAACTTGTTCCCGCCAGAAACAATCCTAACTTTCAATTCATCAACGTCTCATGAAATTAAAGCTGGCTACATCAACTGTCCAGTCTCTCCATATGTTCCAAATCCTTTACGGCAGGGATTCTCAAAGTGGTCGGTAGCAACCCCCGGGGAACGTTTGGGGAGTCTTTAGTTCCTAATAAAGTCACTGGGGGTCGGCAAGATTATTTTAGTTGTCTTTAAAGAAACTGTTTCCTCACAAAGATAATTCTAGAATTGGTATACGAAACAAGTCGTTGATGAAATAAGTCGTTTAACTCAGGCAGTCAGCAAAGTGGGGGTGGAATCACACTATTATCACCTCATGTTATGTTACATGGAAACAAGTCAAACGTCAAATGTATGGGAGAGAGAGAGCGTGCACTATATTTCTCATTTTGTTTATTGGTCGGAGACAAACTGTTGTTAATGGCTGTAGTCGCAAGATAACACGCTGGCCTTCAAGGCTGATTCATATCCTCATGAGTTTGTAGTTTTCTGCTCGAGCAGAAAATTTCGTATGGCATGAGTTTTCTGTCACGCTGACAGAAGAAAATAGAGGAAATGATAATAGAAACATGTCCAGTCACATAGATGCTCAAAGATGGCCAAAGGAGGAAAATAGACCAACGGTATTACAATTTACAAATTTAGAGGAGGAACAAGTCGATTATTTCAGTTTGTACAACTCAAAAATGTCTAATAAGTTCAATTTTTAGCATTGTGAAGTTGTTTTTGTTATTAAATTAAATTTAAAAAAATTGTTTTGTATTGTGACCGAATAAATCCTTATTCCAGATTAAACTTACAGTACTTACATTTCAACTTTCCTTAAACATACAGATAATTTTTCCTTACTGCTGATTGAATTTCGAAATTGCATATTTTGTCCTTGTAAGTCATCCTTAATTAGATTATATTTGAAATTAAATTCTACTTTATTCATCCGTAAGTACATCTTAAATCAATTTATCTTCTAAGTCCTGCAGTAAAATGATGGAATTCGCCTTTTTTTTGTTCTTGCCAGGTGCCCAGTTTGTCACGTAACCATTGCTTACTTCCTTTTGTTTTCTCAGCCAGGACCACATTAACGCTATGGCCAAACCGGCCATGGTCGGAGGCCTCACTCGAAGAGGGGCCTCATTTTCAGTGTAAATATTTTCTGAAGTAGTGATAAAAAATTAAAGGTATACTAAAGGGGGCCCCAAAATTAAATATGGCCAGGGGCCTATTTCATCCTTAATCCACTGCTGTTCTCGGTTATAAGAAAATCATTTTCTAAATCTTCAAAATATGAAGAGGATGAAGTGTGGCAATTCATTTCACTTCTGCTTTCCCCAAAGAGAACAATACACGTATATAATGTAGCGCAGTAGTAATGTCTCCTATGACCAACTTCGCAGTTTACACTGAACAGTGTGTTTACTGTCAAATGGCACCGTGGGGGGGAGTTCTCCCTTCTCCGAGTGATCCGACATGAGGTGACAATCACTGTGAGCCCTTGAAGACATAAATTGTTTTAGTCCAAGCAGATTTTCATTCTAGTGGTCATGCTTAGTTTTTGTTTTACCACCATTGCTGTAATCAAACTTCAGTGCTATTTCTAGTGTCAGTAGATATTTTTGTTCTGCAGTGTTTGGGAGCGGATTATTCATTTTCTTTTAATAGTATCTTATTAAAATTATTTTAGTAAGAGTTAGAGTTGTGTTGAAATAAACCGGCCTCCGTAGCCGAGTGGGCAGGAGCGGGAGTGCAGTAGCACACGCTCTTGGAGTAGACCGGGGTTCAAGCCCCTGACTGCTGAATACAGGCGATCTGCCAACCCGCACTGGACCAGCGTGGCAGATTATGGTCCATTTCCCTCAACATGAATTGTTGAGGAGGCTTCCATCCTGCAGTGGGTTGATAATGGCTGCACTTTACTTTTCTTTTTTTTTTTTGAAATAATTTCTTACAGAAAACTCCTAATGATCATGCTGATGCAAGTGCTGAAGTGTTGTCAATATTCGGCAGAATATTTAAATTTTGGGTTTGTGCCTTCTCCCAGTAATGAAATAAAAGCAATGTCTTTTATGTGAGAAAACATTTAATAATGATGCTATGAAACATTCAAACATTAAAGAACATTTAAAAAAACAGCATAATGATAAAAGCGACAAAGACCTTGAATATTTCAAGACAATGAAGGAAAATTTTTTAAATCATACAGCGCTTAAGCCGACTAGATTTTGAAAATAGAGATCTAAAACTAACAAATCACGAACCCAATATTTCCTCTCTTCGAAAAGCACAACAACCACATCCTTTCACATTAGACGTGCAGTAAGTGTTAGTGTTCATTAAATTTTTTTATATGCTTTGCAAATCATAATTGGATAAAATTTTTTAAAAAAATTGGTTATAAAATATATTAACTTGAAGCTTATTGCTCTTGGGTGGGTCTTTGTTATTACTGAATTTTTACTTGGTGGCGGGGGGGGGGGGTCTCTGACCAAAAAGTTTGGGAAACCCTGCCTTATGGTGCTTTAGATGTCAAAAATATGGACATTCCCAAATGGCCTGCTGTTGATTCCTTGCATGCACTCGATGTGGTGTAAAGGACCACGAAATAACATGTTCATCTACAAAACCCACCTGCATTAACTACCAAGGTGAATACTCAGCCTACTCACGGGCATGCCAGAGGTGGAAAGAAGAAAAAGAAATTCAACGATTTAAGGCAGAGCTGAACATATATCAGGAGGCAAAACAGTTAAACCTATAAATATCAACAAACCCACCTATGCCCGGAAGGTAGCAGGGAGATGTTCCATTGGAACTCAGATGGACATGATCATTCACTCCCATTGCACACTACCTTTTATGCTCACAAAAACCTGCATAAAAAGATCAATCTGCTGCCACTGACATATCGGTACCTCCTAATGCTCCACAAGTAACAAAATTGCAAAAGAAGAGACCAAGAAAGTCGAAGTACCCCCTCGTACCCAAGAAAACATGGTTGTCGAGGGAAAGGAGGTACAAGATGATTCAGTCTTGGAACTCTTTGTGGAGAGGGGAATGGACACAGGACAGTGTCCATACTTCCCCAAAATAGATAAATCCAAGACTGATAAAAGTAAGCCCTCGGCACTTCGGAAGCCGACTGATGGATCCACCAAGCCCACATAATGGCTAAATTCTTAGTGTGTGGATTCCAGTTCCAGCAAACTGCAAAAGACATCAAGGCACTTCTGCAAAAGCACAAACCATCTTGCTTTTGCTTACAGAAGACTTACCTAAGGACAAATTATGACCCCAGAATGTGAAATGTTACTATTATTTGCAAGGATAGAAGTAGGGATGGCCCTGTTAATGGAGGAATTGCAATTCTTGTGGGCAACCATACCCCATTTCAGTCTCTGACACTTACAACCAGCATAGAGGCTGTAGCAATTTGAGTTACAGTGGGGTTTTTACTAACTGTCTCTCTATATATTTGCCACCTGGGATTGACATCTCCCAGAAAGACCTTGATGATCTTGTAATGCACTTGCTTCCCCCTTTCTTAATTTGGTGATTTGAATGGACATAACACCCTGTGGGGTTGCTAACATCAATGGAAGGGGACGAGTCATTGAGCATGTGCTCAACAACAATGACCTCTCCCTTCTAAATGTGGGAAAAAATACTTTTTTCCTCATGCCTACCTGTATGTTTTCTGCCATTGATCTTTGTCTGCTCTCCTTCTCTTACTTGGGAGGTGGAGGAAAACCTGTATGGAAGTGATCACTTCCCTGTGATAACCTGCTTACACAGTGGGAGACTGTATCTTCCTTTTAGGTTACTGCAGTGGAAGATTGATCTGTCTGACTGGAATGCTTTCCAAGATTTGGCAAATTTTGACATTACTATAGTCAGTCAGGACCCTATCAATGATGCAGTCACGCACATCACAAAAAGTATCGTCCAAAAAGCTGCAATCACAATTCCAAAAACACTTACCCTGTTTCCACCATTTTCCAAACCATGATAGAATCCTCAATGCACAGCAGCAAAAAAGGTGCAAAACAAAGCATGGGGCATATTCCGCCAGTATCCCACCACAGCCAATTTAATAGGTTTTGCACGTGCTAAAGCACGTTTTATCCGATGTCAGAGCAAAAAAGAATCCTGGATCCGCTTTACATCGTCAATTAACCAGGCGACCAGCTCTAAGGTAGTCTGGGGGAAAAGTGCAGAAAATGAAGGGAAAGTAAAATGCACACCCCTCATCGGTCCAGGAACATAATGGATGTACTATTGCAGACTCTACTGCAATAGTACATCCATGTGTCTTTGTACAAATGTTCTTTTTACCATCTACGAGCTAAAAACAGCACTTGCACTCACAAAAGCTACCTCTATTGGACCAGATGACATCCATTATGAAATATTCAAACACCTGTCACCAAAATCCACAGACCACTTGGATTATACAACAAAATCTTCCTTGAAGATTTTTTTTGTATAAAACAAAATCTTCATACAACACAATCCTATACAACAAAATCTTCCTTGAAGTGCAGTTTCCAGACTCCTGGCATAAGCCAATTATTCTTGCTTTTGTTAACCTGGGCAATGATCCTAAACTTCCTGCAAATTACCATCCATCACTCTGATTAGCTGCTTGTGTAAATTATTGGAGAGAATGGTCAATGCTTGTCTTTTATGGTATTTAGAATCAAACGACCTCTCCAGATATCAGTGCAGCTTCCAAAAGTATAGGTCCACCTTGGACCACTTAATTAGAATGGAAACATCTATTTGAGATGCTTTCCTTAAAAGAGAGCACCTGAGTGAGTCTTCTTTGATATGGAAAAAGCATATGACACAACTTGGAGATATTTTAAAAGATATTTACAACCTTGGTCTTAGAGGTCACCTTCCTGTTTTTATTAAAAACTTTTTATCGTCTCGTTTTTTCCAAGTTAGAGTAGGATCTACCCTCTCTCGGCCTTTTTGCCAAGAGGAGGGAGTTCTGCAAGGATCCGTTTTAACTGTTATGCTTTTTGCCATTAAAGTTAATTCTGTTACCGAATAACTTCCTCCAACCATAAATAGTGTACTGTATGTTGATGATTTCAGCATTTTTTCCCAGTCATTAGCATTAGTAGAGGCATTTGATGTAAGAAAGCAAGCTTATGCAGCATCAGCCAAAAAAAATAAATAAAAAATAACCACTTCCACTTCACCCCTCTGTTCGTTCGAAATACCTGTCCAGCTGAGCTAAACTTATTTAGGCTATCAACTTCCACGACAAGGGATGGAAGTCTATTCCACCAACCAACCACCCGCTGGCTAAAGGCAAATTTCCTCACGTCTATCCTACATCTGTCTTTTCTCAATTTGAATTTATGCCCTCTCAGGTGACTATTCTAAGCAAGAGGAAGAATCCCATCAGCATTGAGCATGCTCAAACCATTCAAGGCTTTATACACCTCTATCAGATCACCTCGCTGGTGCCTAGTCCCCAGACACTGTAATTTGCAAAACTTAAGCCTTTCTTCGTAAGAGCACAAGTGTCCTTTGTTCCATTCACTAATCTTGTTGCCCTTCTCTGTACTCGTTCCAGCATCTCTACATCCTTCTTGAAATGAGGCCTCCAGACCTGTATACAGTACTCTAGGTGTGGCCTGACCATTGCCTTATACAAGGGAATAATCACCTCCTTATCCCTGCTAGAAAAATTCCTATATATCATTGACAATACACCATGAGCTACTCTTGCAGCCTGTCTGCACTGCTCAGAAAACTTCATATCTGCCTGCACAACCACCCCCAGGTCCCTTTCATTCTCTACCACTGTCAGTGTAGTACCACAGAGTTGATACATTGCTCTGGGGTTGCTGTTTCCCATAAGTAGTACTTTACATTTGTCAATGTTAAACTTCATTTGCCACCTCTCAGCCCATCTGCTCAACCTTTCCAGATCCTGTTGCAGTAGCATAGTGTCAGTAGTGTCCTTGACAACCCTGCCTACCTTCGTATCGTCTGCAAACTTGGACATTAAGCTTGATATACCATCATCAATATCATTTATAAATACAGAAAACAATAATGGACCCAATACTGAACCCTAATGGACTCCACTAATAACATTAGTCCACGATGAGCAGTGTCCATTGATTACTACTCTCTGTCTTCTCCCCTTCAACCACCCCTTTATCCATAGCAGCAGTTTGCCTCCAATGCCACACTGCTCCAATTTGTGCAGCAGTCCTCCATGTGCAACAGTATCAAAAGCCTTTCTAAAATCCAAGTATATAATATCAGAATTATTCCCTGCATCCAGTTCTTTTGTGACTGCATCATAGTATCCAATCAGATTGGTCAGGCAAGATTTCCCCTTATCAAAACCATGCTGTGTCCGAGCTATAACTGAGGTCTTGTCTAGATGATCCTGCAGTGCTTCTTTAACCAGTGCCTCCATTAATTTTCCAGGAACAGAAGTTAAACTAACAGGTGTATAATTACTTATGTTGTCCTTTGATCCTCCTTTGTGAATTGGGGTCACATTTGCACATCTCCAGTCCAGTGTACTTCCCCTGAGTCCAAGGAAGCTCTCATAATTATGGCCAAGGGTTTGCTCACTTCCTTTGCCGCCTCCTTTAATATAACTGGATAGATCCCATCCACCCCAGGTGCCTTTCTTGTAGTTATCTTCAACAATTTCTCCCCCACTTTACTCTCAGTTATTACAAGATTCTCTAGCTTACTGCCAGAGTTGAATACAACTCTGGCATTCCCCTTGCTGAATAATTCCTCATGTGTGAATGTCGATGCAAAATATTCATTCAGTTTGTTAGTCACCTGAGCAGGATCATCAACAGTTGACCCATCGATATCAAGCAACATGCGAGTTAGAGAGGCAACTACAACAAGCTGTTCGTCATCTTAACTCCTGGGCAAAGGCCAGTAGTTTTAGATTCTCATCTGTGAAGACTGTTTGCTTCCATTTTTGTCGCATGCATAATCTTTACTCTGAACCTGAATTAAGACTTGTACAAAGCACCATTCCGGTAGTAGCGGAAATGAAATTCTTGGGACTCACATTTGACAAAAGCTGACATCCTCTCGGATATGATGGAGAAATGCACAAGAGGGTTGAACCTTCGTGCTCTCTCTTTTACTTGTTGCGGTGCAGACCGGTGCACATTACTCCATTTGTATCGTGCACTTAAGCAGTCAAAATTATGGGTGTCAAGTGTATGCATCTGCCAGAAATAGTGTCTTTCTGTGGTGTGGTCTCATCTACCACCATAAGGCTATCCGCATTGCTACTGGTGTATTTAGAACATCTGTCCAAAGTCTTTATATTAAAGCTAATGAAATGTCTTTGTCCCTTCACCGAAAACAGTTCTCTGCTGTATGCTGTCAAGCTTAAATTCCTTCCAAACCATCCCACATGGACCTCTGGTTTTGAGCTATGCTGGGAAAATCTGTACAACACTCGTAAGATGTTTATTTGGTATTCGTATCCAAGGTCTATTCAGAAATTTGGACATCACGTTAGACAACGTTGCCCCATCACTTAGGCAATCCCTTCCACCCTGGCATGCTTGTGTTCCTGCCTGCAACTTCTCTCTTAGCAACTGGGGGAAGGGTAATATTCCTTCTGATGTCTACCTGAAGCTCTTTGCAGCCCACCGATTTGGAGATTCTGACTTCCTGCCAGTTGTCACAGATGATTCGAAGTCAGAGGTATCTATTAGATCTGCAGCTGTCTTCCCAGATGCTACCATATGTGAGCAGATCCCTGCCGAATGCAGTATATTCACTACAAACCTGCATGCAATTGAACTAGCCTTCAATCACATACAAATACACCACCACCAAAAATGTGTTATATATACTGATTCTCTTAGTTCATTGCAGGCTTTCTGATTACAAGAAAGATTACAAGAAACTTCTGAAAGAGGATACACTCCCTTTCTGAATTGGAATATGATATTTGCTTCTGCTGGATTCCCAGCCACATTGGGATCCTGGGAAATGATTTGGTGGACTCTGCAGCCAAATCAGTGACTCGTATCAAACCTTGTTTGTTAGTTCCCTATACAGACTGCAGGCAAGTAATTCGAAAGAAACTAGTTTCCCAGTGGCAACACTGTTGGCATATGCAGGCCGAAAATAAGCTATACAAGATTAAGCCTGTAATCGAAAATTGGCTGTCTGGTCTTCACTGGGACCCTCAGGAGGAAGTTGTTCTAGGGCACAGTCATGTGACATGCTTTTCTGCTGAGGGCTGATGACTGTCCTATGTGGGTACTGTGATACTATTTTAACTGTGAAACATGTCTTTACTGAGTGTCGTAGATTTTTAAGTGAATGCTGTTTATGTTTTAGTGCTTTTAATCATCTGACTGAGCCTTATACATTCCATCAGATTTTAGCTGACAAAGATATGTCCACAATTTTGTAATTTTTAAAAATTACAAACCTTTATACTTGCATATAAATGTTTTTAGTATGCACCGTATACTTATTTTTTTACCTGAATTTATTATCTAAATTTACTCGTCTTTTATTTGTATATTATTAATAATCATTTGTATATTATTATTATTAGCCATAAGGTGCAAGGAAGCCTGAGGCTTATGCTGCACCAGCCAAAAAAAAAAAAAAAAAAATCCCGTATTACCCTGAGAGAGTGAGTAGAAGGGAATTGCCAAGAAAGAAGAATGATGATATCCAGCTCAGCACCCTGGGTTTGCCAAGCCCATACTCACCAGATGTGAGCCCCTTACAGATATCATTTTTAAGTTACTTGTGTCCTATTCTTTTTAAATATTGGACTTGGCTCATCACTTAGTCACCATAAAAACCAAAATCCAATAAAAATCAAATTAAAGCACCCTCAAGTGTATAATCTGAGTAAGAGGAAGTACCCCATCAGCATTGTGCTTGCTCAAATCCTTCAAAGCCTTAACCACCTCAATCAGATCAACTTGCAGGTCCCTATTGCTTAGGTGCTGTAATTTGCAGAACTGAAGCAGCACCCCTTTGTTCCCCTTCACCAACCTTGTTGCCCTTTACACCTATTCCAGCAGCTCTACATTCTTCCTAAAATGGAGTCTCCAGACCTGTACGCAGTACTTCTCAAATTGTTGGCTGACCATTGCCTTATATAATTGAATGATCACATCCTTATCCCTGCTAGCAAAATTCCTATAAATCATTGACGAAACCCCATGAGCTGTCCTGGCAGCCTACTGCACTGCTCACAGAACTTCATATTTTACTAGACAATAATCCCCAGGTCTTTTTCACTCCCTGAGTGTGGTACCACACAGTTGGTATGTTACTCTGGGGTTACTGTTACCCATGTGCGGTACTTTGTTTGTCGACGTTAAACTTCAGGCAACTGGAGTTTAACATTGACAAACCAGTGTTCTCCTCAGAAAATTTTGCGAGCCCGGTGGCATTATGAAGTAGTCAGGTGAGGAAGTGTAATACTGAGCAATATTATAAAATTTTCTGTTATTAATAAACAAGGGCGGCTTGTTGGTAGGTAATGTGGAATTCAGCACCCCCAGCTTTTTAGAACTAAATGTACAGTCATAGTTATATGAAATTTTGTGAAAAACAAGCAACACAATGAATATTTTTATTAACAGGTCCCACAATAGTATACTCATCCTCTATTTCCAATAATAACAAAAAAAAAAAGCTTTATTTATCTGTGCCATTTGGATCACAGTCCAAACAGCACAGATAGCAGACTAACTGAAGTGAAAAAAATTATAGGATTGTTAGTGTGCTGTACTTGTTCCCAGAATCTTTTAATTTTGTTTTCCTGCTGGGCCCATGACATTGGAAATCTGATTTGCAGAAAAATCTTGATGAAAGAAAATATGGCCGATTAAAGCGAGACCAGATAAGAGGGAGTCTACTGTATTTTGTATTGTGAAATCCTTCACGAGTTGCCCTCCTTGTACTTCATATAAGTAACATTTCCTCATTAGAGAAGACTACTTTTACTTATTTTCAGTTGAGTACCAGCACATAGACAGCACTGTTTTGAAGTTATTTGGCTTCTCATCAGTGCATGGGTAGGTACCCAGAGGTTTAAGGGTTGACGACCTAGTTGTGACTTATTTACACAATGAGAAATGCCAAAAGGTGTGCTTCTTAGACTAATAATATTTTAGGTCAGAAAGCCTCAAACTATGACATTAGTTAGTGCATTTGCATCATTTGTACATAGTTGAATTTTTTAGACAAACTGAAGTTTGTACATTGGCATCATTATTGTAGCATTTCATATTGTGAAATTTTTCACGAGTCATGAAGGATATTTATTTAGGTTCTATGATAAGTCAAATTTAAGTGGTGTATTTATTTTATCTTATTTATTATGCTGCACTGAATGAACTGAACTGGTAGAAGAGTACAAGTAGTGTTCAATTTATGTTAAGGTGTGTTCTTAAGAATGGCAACATATCAAAACTTCTTAAATAGAATGTGTGTGTATATTTTTATTTTTTTTAATATGTATGTACATTTATATATTACAAAGGGGAATTGAATTCCAGTGGTTAAATTTTTGGACTCTCCAATTTAATTTAAGCTTCACTTTAAATACTCATTAAAAATAAAAATTAAATCAACATTAAAACAGGATAGCAAACTATGACATTAGTTATAGTACTACAGTATAAAAATGCATGTATTATATTGTATCCATAACTATTTTTATTTACATACTGTTATTAGTTATACTAAATTATTGACATTTTAAGAAGCCAAGGTTAGAAGTCTGAACAGAATTTTGTTGATTCTTCTCTAGATATAGTTCATTATAGCAGCACAAAAAGATCATTCAGTTCTTGGTTGATCTTGTTACTCTGTCCCAATTTGGTTCACTTTCAACAAAAACAGCCATCCCTTTCTCAAACAAACTGAAGGCTTCCATCATCTTTCTGCTGTGAGCTCTTTTACTTTTTTGGTGCTGGTTGCATTTCCTCTTCCTTCTGTGCTAATACCCTCTGTTGCTCTAACTCAATCAGATCCTTATGGGGTCAGCTCTACATTGATTCCTCTGTCTCTACTATGTTAAATCTAGTACACATTTGTTATCTGCCAATTTCACAACCTGTACTGAGTTTCTGGGCCACTGGGAATGCACACCAGCTGTATCAATTTACCCATACACTTAATAGTAACTTGAATGATTTCTTCCCAAATTGCTGGCTATGATGAATTGGTTGCAGTAAAGAGGTCATCTGTTAGCATGAAAATGGCTTGTACGTTGTCATCCAGGCCTTCAACTTTATTAACAGGGTTGTTAGACACATTGTCAAAAACAAGAATGTCCTTTTGGTTACAGTACTTCTGGATTTGGGGAGAGAAAATGTGTAAGATTTAGAATTTTTAAAAATTAAATTCTATTGTATCAAAATGACAATTTGGAGAAATGCAAATTTTTTCCTTAGTTAAACTGTGCTCACAGTATATTTCTGGAATTTTCATACCAGTATTGATTTTATGGGGGATTGCATTTTTGTCATTCCTCAGTTAGAGGTCTGGAATTAAATCCTGTTTGGGATTGGAAGAATTCTTAAAGGCTTCTTCAGTCGACTGTAGTTAGACAGTCTCAAGCAGGCATAAATGTCTTCAAAATATCTGGAATATAGGTTTTGTGAAGAATGTGAGATACTGGTAGTGGATGCTATTCAAAGGGATGCACAAATATAAAAATGATATGCAGTTAGGGAAAGTTAATACCTTGGATCTGGTTAGTACATTCACTGGAAACCAGATATTTTTGTAACTTTGGGCTATCACAATGTTGAGAAGACAATATGCAGAGTCATTCATTATCAGGGCTCTCAGTTTCTTGATTAGTAGGTCCAAGGGTCTGCTCATAAAGATCTTATGCATGTGTTTGAAAACTCCCTTAGGACTGCCCCTTCCTCCCTTAGGCATCTCAAGCAGTCTTCCTCACAACAAAACAGGCACTTCTAATAAAACCACTAACAAACTACAGCTACAGAATTTCCAACTTTTCCCAGTAATGTTTATTTACATGTTTTAGCTGCTTTTTAGATTTATGATTTCTGTTCAAAATTTGTTCTATATTCTGGCCCCCATCTGTGCAGCATTTCAAAAAAATTTCAGAATTTGGAAATTATTAGATTCATTTTCATTTTTTTCCATTGCTGTAGTTTTCCTCCTAATCCTTCAGAATCACATTCCTGTTCTTGGCAGTGTTTCCAGCTGTTGACTTCACCATATCAAATTGTTGCACAGTTGTTGGCTAATTCTTTTTCTTTCAAGTCTTCCAAAAACTTTTTAATGCTCTGTGTTTTACTACAGCCTTGTGCAAATTAAGTCGCAACTCTGAACTTCACATAGCATTATGCTTGAAACAATGCATTATGCAGTTCAGTTTATACCTGTGCACTGTTGTAATGCCCTCAACGTCATTAACATAATTAATTTCCATATCATGTGACTATCCTATAGTATCCCAATGCTTTTGATTATTATATTACATTTATTTTTTACACTTGAGGCCCATGTCTTTGTTAAACCAGTGTTGCTGAGAAATACATAATGAATGGATATCGATTGATACATGTTATATACTGTAGATTGTAATTATATATTGATTTGTTTCCTTTTTTTATTTCAGGTTTGGATAATATAAAAATTCTTTTACTCTTTTTTTATTCACATGGATACTTCTCCTTTAAAACAGTTATCTCCTGTTAAACGTCCCAAACGAGCAACATGGTATACTGTGAAGGTAGTAACTCCACCTCAAGAGAGTAGCAATTCAGAATATGAGGACATTCCAATTTTAGTTTTAAAGCATTTTGCACAGGTTCCTTATGTATGTTTTGAGAAAGTCAGAATTGGAACCTCAAAGGTATGTACACTTCTTATAAAAAATCCAGCAGATGACCAGATTGTCAGTATAGAAAAATTCCCTCATTCAAAAGGATTTTCTGTAAAGACACTAAATTTTTCTCTAAAGGAAGGAGAAGAAAAACCATTTAGTATAACTTGGAATCCACACGAATCTGGAAATTTCAGAGAAACTGTTACCTTTAATACATCAACTGGTTGCAAAAATAGAGTGATTTTGCTTGGAACAGCAGTGCCAAATATTAACAAGGTACTGTATTATTTATTTTTGTTTCCCTGAATAATACTATCAGAACTTTTTTTTTAATGAAAAATTAACTTTATCATTTGCATTTATTAATTTTATTTCAGAATTAAAAAGAAATTGTGGATTTTAAGAACTTTTGTGTGTAAAGTATTTTAGTAATTTATACACTATGCCCACTTTCGTGGTAGGGCATTTCAGACTAGCATCTCTGTTAATTAATACTTTATTAAGTACAGTAATACCCCAACTTACGCGAACTCAGAGTTACGCAATTCCTGATTTTTTTCATTTGGTGTATATCAAAAATTAGCTTACCAGTGATTCGGAAGTCAAATCATAAAGCTTGGGTGACAGCTTCTGTTTTTGTCACCACTTCGTACCCGAAGTCGAACGTTATTGCAAGTCTAAACAGATTACATTTAAAGTGATGCTTCTTATTGACAATGCACCCGGTCACCCTCCTGCCGCCCTATTTAATTTCGACCCACGTGTGAAAGTTGTGTTTTTGCCTCCAAGCACAACCATCTTGCAACCGATGGACCAGGGAGTCATCAAAACATTCAATGCTTACTACACGAGGCGTTCGTTTGCACGTCTGAATGAAGCTATGAGACAAAATAGTGAGATATCTGTTAAAGACTTTTGGAAACAATTCAATGTTTTAGATGCCGTAAGAATCATTGAAGAATCTTGGGATGAAATTCACAAAAAAACATTGAATGGTGTCTGGAAGTAACTGTGTCCATTTTTGTTCAAAACCGAGACGAAAACAACGCCAGAAACTGATCATGTCGCTCATGTGATAGAAGTTGTTAATCTTGCCAGGCAATTAGATTTGGAAGTCAATGGTGATGATGCTGACCATTGACTGATCCAGTCAATGGTCAACGAGCTGTTGGATTTACATAGTCAGGAGCTGACAATGAATGAGCTCATAGAGATGCGTATGCAAAACGTCACTGAAGTATCCGACACTTCAGACCCAGTTCCACCAGAAAAGCACATGACAATTGCAAGCTTGACAGAAGGTCTCAGTTCAATTGAAAAGGGCTTAAAAAGTTTAGAAAACATCGACTCCAATGAAGAACATGTTATAGCTACAAAGCAAGGAATAAAAAAATTATTAGCTTGCTATGAAGAAATTCTGCGTGGAAAAAAAGGTGCTGTGTCGTCAGATGAATTTGTTAGATTTTATGAAGCCATCGACATCGAAATAACTTTTTTACGTAACTCATTTATTTTTTTAATATATATATTTTATATTAATATGTATAAAGAACTGCAATTTTATTAAATATTTTTCTTCTAAACTAGTGTTTTTGTTAGTCCTTGGTCCCAATTAAACAAAATTTATATGTATTTATATGCAAAGTTGTACCCCGACTTATGCGAATTCGACTTAAGCGATTTTCGTCGGACCCACCTATCGTGTAACTTCGGGGTATTACTGTATTAACTAATAATATATAGATATTCATTGTACTGTATGTTTATGGTATACTCCACGTTCCTGTGCAGTTGTGCTTTCACTGCCAGACACCAGTTCCATTTTGGAGAAATAACCTTAATGACATATTATTGTTATGCGATAGAGAATAACATCTCGTAATTGCTTAGTTATCCTGTGCATATTTTTTTGTTGTCATTTTTTGTTTAAAATGACAACTTCTCTATCCCTTTTTGTGATTTAAAAAAAAAAAATGAGTCAAGATGTTTGACCAACAGCTTTCAGATTGATTAAAAATATGGAGAATACTTCAGCAGTTCAGTTTAGTAAAAGACAAAAAGCTTGTAGTTTATAATTTAATAATAGTATGCATATATACATTTCTGTCTTGGGAACACTGATCTGTCCAATGACAACTTTATTTACAAATTTACAATATAATAAACAGAACATAATATCATTTAAAATACATTAGTTTCTTAAATGGAGGCCACTTGCCATCAGAGGAGAGACCAGTAAATCTTATCAAATGGTGGGTAGTCACAATCAAACTTATGACGAATATGGTATTAAGCTTAGCCAGGTGATATGTGGAAGAAAGACTTCTATTTAAACACAATGAAAGTTGTGGGTGTATTTAACCTCTACAGTGGGTGGCCTCCATTGGCACATTTATGCTAAACTGTGAATAATGTATCTATGCATTGTAGGCCAGATGGTTTATAATAATGCATCTTTATAGTAAGATAGCTGCCACATTTTAACACAAGTGCCTTGAATTTTAACCCTATTGCTGGTGCATACTTAAATCACTCCATCTCTTGTATGTGAGCCCTCCACAATACCATTGAAATATTTAGAATAAAGACGTGATTTAAAATTAGACACTTCTTAATGTATTCATTATCTTGACATTATAGTGGATATAAGAAAAAATATATACATTTTTAATTATTATTTTAATTCAAGATGCATTAAATGCAAGACACACTCAACAGAAACTAACTTAAATGCCAATTGCAAAAAACGTGCACAACGTCCTATTGGCATGAAACCTGCCATACAAACTCATGACGAAATAGTTCAGCGGTATCTAATGGTGCACTGCTGTACTACATGTGGTAGGCACGGCCAGCCTGGAAATGTTTGGCTTGAACCTTGTATATGTGGTTCAAAATTAATTATAATTTTTTGAGGAGAATTCTGTTCTCTACAGCTAATTTTTACAGCACAGTAAATATTTGCTTTAATGGACTTCAGAAACAATGGATAGTATCCATTGAATCAGAATTTTTGTCACATATGGGACCCAGTGATGTGATTGCCTCAACATGATGGTATTCACCATCATTTAAAATATTTTAATAAAGTAAATTTAACTTGCAGGTAATGAATGAGAAGGTTGGCCTTGCTTTAATTTATCAATAGATAGTATGAATCAGAGCTGTAATACTCAATATATTCTACGTTGATAATAATATTTAATAAGAGGAGTTTACCTCAATATAGTACGTAGAACACTTCCGTATGATACCCTCCAGAAATAAAAACGAAAAAATCGACAACTTACCTGTACATTAGAGTAAATTATAAATAATTAAATAATCAATTTAACACAATTCAAATAAATATAAAACAATTAAAAATCAAATTAACACAATTAAAAGAATCTAATGAAAATATTCAAAACGATTTTCCTTCCTTTATAATATTTTGAATTATTCTGAATATTTTCGTTAGATTCTTTTAATTGCGTTAATTTGATTTTTAATTGTTTTATATTTATTTGAATTGTGTTAAATTGATTATTTAATTATTTATAATTTACTTTAATGTACGGGTAAGTTGTCGGTTTTTTCGTTTCTTCCGTTTTAATTTCTGGAGGGTATCATACGGAAGTGTTCTACGTACTATATTGAGGTAAACTCCTCTTATTATTTTACTAATTTATCAATAGAGTATCAGATAAATAGATGAAAAAAAAACCAAAACAAAACTGAAATATTGATCCTTCAACAAGCATAATAAAGAACAAAAATGTGCAAAGCATTTTTGTTCTCTATTATGATTGTTGAAGTACAGTAAATCCTTTATTTATGGTTTTGAATATTCACAGGATATATATTTGTATAATATATGATATAAGATAAAAGACCCTGATCTAACTGATTTATTAGGATCTGATTGCAACATTTAATTTGCTGCACATGTGTGAGAATTCTTGACACCAATTGGGGGGGGGGGGAGAGGGATTTCTCTGTCAGCTGAAAAAAAAATACATCACTGACTATAAGAAATATAAAGGGATTTGGGCGAAGTTAAAAAAAGACCAACACAAGAACCATGTGTTTATCTCCCCTTCCCACTGTTATAAAATAGGAAAACGACCTACAGATGGTCTGTGTTATTGGTAGTGGCAGTAGAAGTCGTTTTCCTATTTTAAAACAGCGGGAAAGGGGGGGGGGTTAGACACCTTAAGACTGGGGCAGTCTGGAGGGTGTACCTGTAAGTAAATTTCAGCCCACTCATGAACTCCAATAATCTGCTTGTAATAATGAGAAAAAACTAATCATTACATCATTATTGACTTCTACTTCCAATACCTATAACATGCACTCCATCTGTTTACCAAGAATGCAGGTAGAAACTGCGGTAGTGGGGTAAGTTTGCCCAGTGAAGTTTCCCTCGTGATGCTTTCGTTACCTTAGCCGGGATTTCTAGTTAAAATAAAACCAGTGTCTTGGTAATGTTGCTGGAGGAAGCTGTTGCCTGGCGTGGTGAAAGACCTATACCGCATCTCATCAGAGGATTGTGATTTTTGCAGAGATGCATATGGGACACACCTTTTGAGAGTAATAGTGGCATGTGATGCAAGAAAGCAAGATTATGCAGCATCGCCCTCCCCCCCCATTTCACACTTTCATTCCCTTTAAAAGTTTGTCTAGTTCCTCTTTGAACTTATTTAAGTTATCAACTTCACAACGACAGATGGCGCCTCTGTAGCCAAGGTGGGCAGGAGCACCAGGGCGTAGCACACGCTTCTTGATTAGACCGGGGTTCGAGCCTGTGCCCACCAAATACGGAGGATGCGGAAAGGAAAGGTCAGGGAATGACCACCGCATATCCCCGGAGCAATATGGTCTTAGTTGCTAATGCTCCAAAAAACCAAACAACAACGACAGATGGAAGTTTGTTCCAGCAATCAACTACCCACTGGCTAAAGACAAATTTCCGCATATCTATTTTACAACTGTCTTTCCTCAATTTGAATTTATCCCCCTTCAGGTTCATAATCATCTGAGCATGAGGAAGAATCCCATCAGAATTGAGTCTGCTCAACTTATTCAAGGCCTTATATACCTCAATCAGATCACCTCACAGGTGCCTAGTCTACAGCTGCTGCAATTTGCAGAACTTAAGCCTTTCTTGGTAAGAGGACCCCCTTCGTTCTCCTCACCAATCTTGTTGCCCTTCTCTGTACACGCTCAAGCAACTCTACATCCTTCTTAAAATGAAGCCTTCAGACCTGTATGCAGTACTTAAAACGCGGCCTAACCATTTCCTTATACAGTAAACCCCCGCTATTCGCGGGGGTTACGTTCCTGAGAAATGTCGCGAATACCGAAAACGCGAATACTGAGTTATGGCTCCCATAGTAATAAAGGGGTTCCGTTCCAAAGTATGAAATATATAAGAAAAACTAGTCTAAATTTTTGTCTATGTATGTATTATATGTACATAGTGAAATGCAAGCATATGGCATCGAAATGAAAATAAGAAATAATTTAATATTAAATGTAATATTTATTAGAAATTTCAAACCAGCGCCTTTGCTAGCAAAACAACTTATCCCGCCAGTGCTAATACCAGTTTCGCTAGTGTTGATAAAGGAGTTTTGCCTTTTCACGAATGATGAGTGAACTTAATGGAATTTTATTTTGAGTTTGGTCTTCTATCCACAGATTTAAAGCCTTTTCCATTTTTTCTAATTTAACATCAAGAATTACAGAGCAAATTTTTGAAGCAATTAGCGCGTTTTCACGGACGCTACGGCGGATTTTTTCTTCCGTTTTTTTGATTGATCGTACCGTTGACTCATTGATTTTATAATGTTTTGCCACTGGAGACATTTTCACCATTAGAAATTTTGTCTAATAACTCAATTTTATTCGCTAATCATCACCTTCTTTGATATTTTCACATTTCCCTTGTTATTTGTAGCATATTTTTGTACGGGTAAAAAAGAACTTGTCCACAATAAAGGCACTTTCTTCCGTCAACACACTCGAAAAACTGTTTTACACCGCAAAACGGTAGATTTATCACTTATGTAAGCATATCAATTTATAAATTGATAAATTTATTCAATTTATAAGCATATAAATTAAAATCAAACGACCAAACCTTCCAAGACAAGCGCATAACACATACTGAACAAGGATTAGCGAGAAACATCCACGCTCACGATTTTGTCACCCCTCTCCCCCACCCACCGAATGCTGTTTTGACCGGGAAAGATAATTTTAGCCACGCTCATGTTTTTTTATGGCGGAAATTATTCACGGCGCTTTAAAATTCACATTTTTTTTAAGTTTTATTTTATATTAAATCAGCGATCGCGAATACACGAAACCGCGAATACAGATACCGCGAATAGCGGGGGTTTACTGTACAAAGGGATAATCACCTCTCTTTCCCTACTAGCAAAGTTCCTGTATATCAATTAAAATGATATACAGGTATACCCATGACCTGCTCTGGCAGCCTGTCTACACTTTTCAGAAAACTTCATATCTGTCAGCACAATTTTCCCAGGTCTTTTTCATTTTCTACTACCCTGACGTGTAGTACCACACAGTTGGCACGTTTCTCTGGGGTTACTTCTACCCATATGCAGTACTTTGACAAATGCAATGTTAAATTTCAGATGCCATTTCTCAGCCCATCTGCCCAATTTTCTAGATTCTGCTGTTAGTAGTAGCACACTGCCATTACTGTCATTAAAAACCCTGCCAACCTTTGTATCATATGCAAACTTGGACATTAAGCCTGATATACCTTCATCAATATCATTTATAAATATACAAAACAACATTGGGCCCAACACCGATCCCTGGAGGACTCCACGAAGTCCACATTAGTCCACGAAGAGCAGCATCCATTGATTACTACTCTGTTGTCTACCACCCAACCACCCTTTTATCCATTGTAGCAACTTGCCCTTAATACGTACTGCTCCAATTTGTACAGTATAGTCTTCCATGCACAACAGTATCAAAAGCTTTCCTGAAATCCAACTATATATGATATCAAAATTATTTTTTGCATCCAGTTCATTTGTAACCACCATCACATGGCAAACATCATGGTGAGATACACTATTCCTTTCATTTCAAATGTACATCTTTGAATTGAGTTCCACTGGCTGGTTTCTAGGTAATTCATGGGATTGAACCTTCTGGTAACTCTCTGGGAGACAACTGGAGCAGTCGGCAGAAGGTTTAATCCCTCCAATTTTTTTATGACAATCTCAATTGTTGATTGATTTGGGCATCACACATCTCAGTTGCCTAATTATTCAGATCCAGCTTATACCCAATTCCTTTTGGTTCAGAGGTGTTGACTGTGCAATGTCCACTTCAGTAGTTGTCAGAAATTTCCTAACCTAGAATCTCTTTTTGACATCCTCTTGAAATCTTATGATCCTATTCTGTTGAACTCGTCTGTTAACCCTGTTGTTCTCTCAACTTTACAAATCACTTAGTATTTTTTTTTTTTTTTTTGCGTACTTTCTTGAAAACTCTTTTCTCCACTCTGACTTTCTTAACAGTGAAATAATTTTATTTGGGGATTTTAATGTCCACAGCTCCAGGTGCCCTCAATTTATTTGTGTTAGGACCCAGCTGGTAAAGATGCTTGAAGTTTGGCAGACATCCTGGTTCTATATCACCAATCCTTATTACAAAAGACATTGTCCATTTTCCTGACAGAATTCACCAAATAAAAGTAAATCCTTTCGAACCAGAACTTATGCACTTGACCATTTTGTGCTAAGTCCTGAATCAGGGGTGCACTGACTGGAAGTTACTAGGTATTTTTGAACCCTTGATGTGAGTACTCAGTTGTATTTATATTAAGGGCAACTACCTGTTTCTTCAGTGCATTGGATTCATTCACTGTGCACCAAGTTTTACTTCAAGATTACTACACTCCTTATATTGGCGATGCAGAAAAGACTAATTGGTTGAGCTGTTTGTTATTGTATACAATATTGTTTATGTAGCTGTGGCACGTATTCCATGGTCAATGAATGCATGATGCATAGGGGGACTTGCCAATAACCATTCCTGTGTTTTACCATTAATGTTGGCACTAATGATATTAAAAGTAGGAGACTGGCAGAATTACTTAACAAGTACAGGTCAATGTTGAAAAAAAGCCGTGAGTTAGGGTTGAATTTGAAAATGTCTGCAATTCTACCCAGACATGATAGGAGGGAGCATGTGATGAGAGCCTTGTTGATCAATTAGGCTCTGGAGAGATTCTGCAAGTCTCAAGGGGGTAGAATTTCTCTCAACGTGGTCTGTGCTTGTTAACAGGAGACTGCTTCTACAGGGATGGGATACACTTAAATATAAAGGGTGCAAGAATATTTGCTGATGCTATCGAGGTAGTGTTAGGTGGGTCGGAAAACTGCTATTTTGGGGGAGATATGTAGACTAATAGATTAACAGTAGTAGCCTGGAAAACAAGGTGTGGGGGAATTCAGAGATTGCTGGGAGTCATTGCGTAACAAGTAAATACATGGGCTGTATTAGGGTAGCTAAGAATAGGAACAGGTGAATGTGTACACCAATGCTAGGAGTTTGGTAAATAAATTTGAGGTGTTGGTCAAAACATCAAAGGCAGACATATATAATTCCAAACTGACTCGACACTGCTCTGTCCAGTTACGTGACTGTACAGAGCAGTGTCGAGTCAGTTTGGTGTGATGCAAGGCACTTGGAAAGAAAAATTGAGAGTAGGAGTGTGTTATAGGCCTAATGACTCTGATGAGTATAATAAACAACTGTACAGAGAAATGAGTGGGGAGGTAAATCAGATTGCCTTATATTGGGGGATTTTAATTTCTCAGATATTGATTGGAGTTTGTGGGTTGGTCACTCGCACACTAGCAAGGCTTTTTTGGATTTATTGGATGATTGTTTTCTATGGTGTTATGGTGGGACCAACTGATGGTGTTATCAACAGCAAATTCAAAATAGGAAGCATTCAAAGAATTAATCTTGGAAGCTACTAGGCTTTTCATACCAACTAAGAAATATTGTTCAAGGCCTAAATGGATGTCAGATGAACTAATGAGACGTGGCAGAGAAGAAGAATGCATGGGATATATATAAATTAACAGGTGACATGAAAGCCTATAATAGATATAAGCTGGTCTGTAACCAAATCACAAAGGAGGTTAGGCAGGCAAAAGCAGATTAAAAGAAATCTTTTTGCAAAGGATGCAAAGAAAAACAGCAAAGAATTTTTTACTTATGTAAACTCCAGAAGGAAGGAAATGAATCAGATTGGTCCGCTTCATATCGATGCTTCAGCTGTTGATGATCCTGCTCAGGTAGCTACCAAACTAAATGAGTATTTTGCATCTACATTCACACATGAGGAGTTATTCAGGGAGGGGAAGGCCAGAGTTGTATTGAGCTAGATGATTTTGTGATAACTGAGAGCAAAAGTGGAGGAGAAATTGTTGAAGATAAACATAACAAAGGCATCTGGGGTGGATGATATCTATCCAGTTATATTAAAGGAGGCAGCAGAGGAAGTAAGCAAACCCTTAGCCATAATTATGAGAGCTTCCATGGACTCAGGGGAGGTACCCATGGACTGGAGACGTGCAAACGTGATCCCAGTTCACAAACAAGGATCAAAGGGTGACACAAGTAATTACAGACCTGTTAGTTTAACTTCTGTTCCAGGAAAATTAATGGAGGCACTGGTTAAAGAAGCACTGCAGGATTATCTAGACAAGACTTCAGTTATAGCTCAGACACAGCATGGATTTGTTAAGGGGAAGTCTTGTCTGACCAATTTGATTGGATACTATGATGTGGTCACAAAGGAACTGGATGTAAAGAATAATTTTGATATCATATATTTGGATCTTATAAAGACTTTTGGTAGTGTTGCACATGGAAGACTGCTGCACAAATTGTGGCATTGAAGGCAAATTGCTGGTATACTTAAAGGGATGGTTGAGTGGGAGAAAACAAAGTGGTAATCAATGGACACTGCTTTTCGTGGACTAATGTTATTAGTGGAGTCCCCCAGGGTTCAGTGTTGGGTCCATTGTTGTTTTCTGTATTTATTAATGATATTGATGATGGTATATCAAACTTTAAAGTCTAAGTGTGCAGACGATACAAAGGTTGGCATGGTTGTTAATGGCACTAATAACAGTAAGCTACTGCAACAGGATCTAGAAAAGTTGAGCAGATGGGCTGAGAGGTGTAAAGTACTGCATATGGGAAGCAGTAACCCCAGAATAATGTATCAACTGTCTGATACTAAACTGACAGTAGTAGAGAATGAAAAGGACCTGGGGCTAATTGTGCAGGCAGATATGAAGTTTTCTGAGCAGTGCAGACGGTCTGCAAGAGTAGCTCATGGTGTCTTGTCAATGATATTCAGGAATTTTTCTAGCAGGGATAAGGAGGTGATTATCCCCTTGTATAAGGCAATGGTCAGGCCACACCTTGAGTACTATATACAGGTCCGAAGGCCTCATTTTAGAGCTGCTGGAATGAGTACAGAGAAGGTCAACAAGATTAATGAATGGAACAAAGGGTTGCCCTTACGAAGAAAGGCTTAACTTTTGCAAATTTCAGTATCTGGAGACTAAGTACATACGAGGTACATACTGAATGAGGTGTATAAGGCCTTGAATGGTTTAAGCATGCTCAATGCTGATGGGATTCTTTCTCTTGCTCAGAATAATTGCCTGAGAGGGCATAAATTCAAATTGAGGAAAGACAGTTGTAAGATAGATGTGCTGAAGTTTGCCTTTAGCCAGCGGATGGTTGATTACTGGAAAAAACATCCATCTGTTGTAGAAGTTGATAGCTTAAATAGATTCTAGACAAACATTTGGAGCGAGTGGATGGGTGAAATGGGAATTTTTTTTTTTTTTTATGGCTGATATTGTATAAGCTTTCTTTTTTGCATCATATGCCTTTTCCAATGCTAATGTAATTTATCATTCTGTGATAAATTTCATTATCCTATGCTTTATCATTCTGACTTGATCTAGTTTAAACTATTATGAAAATAAAAATATTCACTTCCTCAATACACTACTAATTTAAATTGCAAAAATATCAAAAAAATATATTCAATAGTGTCTGAGTTACCTGTTAATTTCCTTCCTTAAAAATTTAATTGAATTTACAGAAATATGTTCAATAATATATGACCCAGGGTAATTCAAAATTCACGTAGCTCAAATTGAAAGCTTCATTTTCTCACTTTGTTAACAGTATGTAATTCTTACAAACTACACAGGTGACCACCATCATGATTGTCACCAGTGTGGTTTGCTTGTGTGTGTGTGTGTGTGTATATATATATACAGAACTTGAATATATACAGAAAATTATAAAAATTGCACCCAAATTAAAACATACCCAAAAGCCAAGAAAACTTTGTATTGACATATTTCTTATCTCAGCATGTGTTTATGGTTGAACAGTACTTTTGTTCAAATTGGTACATGAATTTCAGAGCTGAATTTTTAGAAAAAGTGTCACCTAAGCAGTAACAAAACTTTTCAAAACTATTTATTTTATTATCATGATTATTGTAAATATTATATCACCTAATCTAATAGTAAAAGAATTAATGAAGTTTAATTACTGACATTTGGGTTGCATGAATTTTGAATTGCCATTTATTAGAAAACATTTTTAAAAAAAACCAAGTTCTGGTAATCCTGTAAAATGAGTTCTATCAATGAGTACACTTAACCAATGGGCCAACGACTTTTGAAACCAAAAGTAAAACTAATCTTTAAATGTAATTGCACTTCTGCCAACTTCAGTACTGCTCTCTTAAAATACCTAAATTATGACTAAGTACTAATCATGATACAAAGATATACAGTCGATTACAGTTATTTGGGACACATCTGGAATAAGCCTGATTAAGCGGCTGCCCCTGTTATGCGAAGTTTCATGTAAATAGTTAAAAATACAATGGAACCCCACTTTACAATTGATTTTCTGTACGATCAAATCACGTTACGATGGAACCATCATAGTAAATTTTTTTTTTTTTTTTTTTTATTATATATGTAAACCCCAAACACGAAAGGTATTAGAACCTATAGTACTTGGTACCGTGCTTGGGTTGGAGGTTGAGAAGACGAAAGAAGATATTTGTTGACATTGGACTTGAACTTCTGTAGACTGTAATTTTCAGGAAATACGTATGAAGGAAGGTTGTTCCAGAAAACGGCAGTTGAATGAATAAACATGGAAGATAAAGTCGGTTCTGTGAGTTTGGAGTTGGACAATAAATGGATGTTGGCTGGTGGCGGCACGTGTTTGGACTGTTTTGAAAGAGAGAGCGGGAATTATAGAAGCCAATTCAGAAGAACAGTGCCCATGGAAGTATCTGTAGAAGAGGCATGCAGCAGAAACAGTACGTCTATGAGACAGCAAGCGGAGAGACTTTTTGTTAAAGATGAATCATTAATTAACCTAACTGCCCTCTTCTGAATGGAATCAAGAAGCCTGAGAGAGGTTTTGGGGGCACCACCCCAGATGTGGGAACAATATTCCATGGCAGGGCGGATTTCCGATTTATACAGAGTGAGCAGCTGTTTAGAAGAAAAGTAACGCCGAGAGCGAAAGAGAAAACCAAGTTTTTTATTTGCAGAGGAAGCAATATTTGTAATGTGCTTGTGCCAAGAGAGATTAGAAGTCAGGGTAATCCCCAAAAGAGATATATCATTTTGCCTAGAAATTGGAGTGTCACTAAAGATAAGCATAGGAGCAGAAGAATCCTTTTTGTGAGATATAAGACAAGACTGAGTTTTAGAAGGGTTGAAATCAACTAAGTTGTCTTTGCCCCACTAGAGAATTACCTGAAGGTCGGCATTTAAGGAATTGGTAGCAGATTTTCGAGAAGTTGAGGCTGATTGAGCAGGACAAGGTTTCTCAAAATGGAAAGTGGAATGCAATGTGCTATCATTGGCAAAACTATGGATAGGATTTCCAGTCAATGGAAGAAGGTCATTAATATACAAGAGAAAAAGAGTGGGGGGAAAGAACTGAACCTTGGGGGACATTGGCATTAGTGGAGAAGTTAGAAGACAGAGAGCCATCTACCATCACCCTCAGTGAATGCTCAGAGAGAAAACTGGATAACCAATTACTAAAAACAGTTGGAAAACCATAAGATGGAAGCTTGTTTAGAAGACCTTTATGCGAAACACGATCGAAAGCCTTTGAGATGTCAAGAGCAACTACTTGTGTTTCACCAAACCTTTCCATTGAATTAGTCCCTAAATGGGTAACATAAGCCAGAATATCACCAGTGGATCGACACTGACGGAATCCATACTGGCGATCATTGATCAGACGGAAGGTTTCTATGTAATTTAAGAGTTGGTGGTTAATTGATTTCTCCATTACTTTAGAAAGAGTAGAAGTAATTGCAATGGGACGATAATTGGATGGGAGGGATTTGTCACCCTTTTCAGGAACTGGCTGGATATGAGCAAATTTCCAAGCAGAAGGAAAACACCTTTGGAATAAGAAAGTGAAAAAAGGTGGCAAAGAATAGGAGTAAGTTCAGGAGCACAGGTTTTGAGAACAAGTGGAGAAATACCATCGGGATCTGGAGCTTTCTTAGTATCAAGATTTGTCAAAATCCTTCTGACTTCCTTTTGACGGAAGACCACAGAGGGCATTGAATGGAGCGTATTGGGAATGGTGGGAGGTGTTTTACCAAGATAATTAATACATGAGTTGGAAGAAAAATGGGATGCTAGCAGGTCAGTTTTAATCTTGGCTGAAGTGACAACAGAACCATCTGGTTTGGACAGAGGTGGGAGCAGAGATGGGCAAAAGTTGCAGCCAATAGCTTTGGCAAGAGACCAGAATGCTCGGCTACCATTAGGGCAAGAAGCAAGTTTTCTACTCTTAGCCTGTTCAAGCTGTAGTTCGGACTGATCAATAACTGCTTTACAATTGTTGCGAGCTTTGGTGTACGCAGAAAATGCAACTGAAGAATTAGAAACGAGCCAATTACGATATGCAACATTCTTCTCTTGAACAGCCTTAGCACATTTATTGGAAAACCAAGGTTTAGATAAAGGACGAGATTTTAAAGTGGAGTATGGGATGAAGGATTCCATTCCTGCAAGAATAATTTCACACATGATCTGAGCAAACGTTGACATCAGAAGTTTTGAAACAGTAATCCGACCAAGGAAAAGAAGAAAAGAAGTCTCACAGGTCATTCCATTTTGCATTCTTGTAATGACAAACAACACAAGTTTGGGAATAGCCATGAGATAAAGGTTCCATTGGAGAAGAGACAATCACCAAGTTGTGATCTGAAGTGCCTAAAGACCTCTCACTTCGACCGTGTACTTAGAAGGGTTGTTTGTGAGAAAAAGATCAAGTGTATTGGCTGTATGATTAGGATTGTCCGGTATTCTTGTAGGTAAATGAACAATCTGTGCAAGGTCATTAGTAATTTCAAAAGCCTCAGCATCTTGACCAGTTGGGTCAGTGTGACTATAAAATGGAAGCCAGCTGGAGTTGTGAACATTAAAATCACCAAGGAAAATTACCTCACTGTTAGGAAAATTGGACTGGAGAAAGTCAAGTTGTAAAGAGAGGAAGTCAAAGAGCTCCAATTGATTAGTGGAGTTGGGAGAATGGTAGAGACAACAGATGAATTTGACATAATGAGGTAGAGAGATTTTAAGCTAGAGAAGATCAAAGAGAGGAGATTCCAAATTGTCAAGTCTCTGACAGGGGATATCAGAACAGACATATGCACAAGTACCACCTTTGAGGAGAAAGGAATCATACAGCGAATAATTTGGGCATCTGAGATGAGCAGTAGTTGAATCAACCGATAACTGAGATTCTGTCTGAAAAAGTACATGAGGTTTGGCAGACTACAATTGGAAATGGACATTGTTGAGATTAGAATTGAGACCACGTATATTTGTGAAATGAATTAGGAAGTGCTTGGGAGGTTTAGATCTTTTCGCAGATAACCTTGCTCTATTAGTTTGACAATTCATGGTGTATTCAATAGTAAGAAAAAGTGGGTGGAACATGCCGTATAAAGTAATGAAATTTTTGGATATGGTGTACACATGGTAAGAATATACCCAGATCCTTGACATAACATGGCCTCGACAACGCTCCCCTCATACACACTACTCGGACTCCCTCCAGTCACTATCTGGCAGAGTAGAGATAGCAAGATTATACACTAGCTGAGTACCATTCACTATACGATATGTAGTAAGTGCTGGTTATTGTGAACTGAATTTTAATTTTATTAAACAGTAATTCTAATTAGCAAAAATAGGAGGAAAATTATCCACAGGCTATAAAAGTAAAGATATATCAAGCACAAATTTACACTTTATTACCTTACCAATTAAAAAAATTAAATGATACATGAAATTCTGAAGAATATTTTCCACAGGTTAGCAAAATAAAAATAAATTTAAGCTTACATGCATAGCTTAATTAATATGTACAGCAATATGTGCATACTATCTAGTTGATATTTCTGTTCACTAATGTTTATGGGTGGGGGTTAAAATTTAAAACAGTAAAAAAGATAAGCAATCAATAACAAAGAACATGGCACACACACAAATTGTAAGTAACATGATACTTACAAGTGAGAACGGAGTAACAAGTTACGAAGCTTAAAAAGTAGGAATGAAGAGAAGATTCTGAAAATGTTTTTTCTATGATTGAAGATTTCATGAAAGGGGAAACACATTTCGCCATAATGTGAAAACCCACAGAATTCCAGGTATCGGTATTATCACAAATTCAATAAGGTCGAGTTTACTATTCGTTTATAACAGATTTCATTAACAGAAAAGCCCAATAAAGAGGACTGCTAATTGTTTTATGGTTGTGACCCCCAGAAATCAGACTGAATCACGTGGTATGGTCAGAGAGAATCTTAGTGTAATCTCGAGTGCTGCAGTCTCCTGCCCCGATTAAACGGCATGTTGTTCCAATTAAGCAAATTAAACCCTGGCTATTTTCTCTATTGGTTTCTTTTCTTTAAGATTTTTCTCAAATAAATGGCTGCCCCGATTAACCAGTGGCCCAAATAACTGGAATCACTATATTTTAAAACTATCGTAAAGCACCTAACATGATGTAATTTATTTGTAGATTAAATTTATACATATATATATATATATGTAATTTTTGTAAAATAATAAGAGGAGTTTACCTCAATATAGTATGTAGAACACTTCCATATGATACTCTCCAGAAATTAAAACAAAAAAATCGAAAACTTACATTAGAGTAAAAAATAAATAATTAAAAATCAATTTAACACAAAAATATTCAAAACGATTTTTCTTCCTGAAGCTGACAACACTTCAGGAAGAAATCATACGGTCGAATAGCGTTGTCAGCTTCAGGAAAAAAAATCGTTTTGAATATTTTCGTTAGATTCTTTTTAATTGCGTTAAATTGATTTAATTCTGTTAAATTGATTTTTAATTATTTATTTTTTACTCTAATGCAAGTTTTCGATTTTTTTCATTTTAATTTCTGGAGAGTATCATACGGAAGTGTTCTACGTACTATATTGAGGTAAACTCCTCTTATTATTTTACAAATATTAATATCAACGTTGAACATATTGAGTATTACAGCTCTGATTCATACTATCTAATATATATAATAATCGGTGGATACCATGAAGTTTAGCTGTCTTGTGTCCTTCTGAAGTTTTAGATGATTAAAGAATGGCTTACCAGCCATAAGGAACTTGCAAAACCACTGCAGTCCTGCTTGTGTATCCAGAACTTAATATATACAGAAAATTATAAAAATTTTACACAAATTAAAACTTACCCAAAAGGCACCAAGAAAACTCTGTACACCAATTTTCATTGAAGAGATAAAGAAGTCATTTCTGCACCCTTCAGCATCTATGACAATACAAGAATCAATTTTAACTAAACATCTTACTATTAGTAGTGACAATTGATGCAAGACAGCAAGCTTAAACAGTATCAGCAAAAAAAAAAAAAAAAAACTCTCCCCACATCACCTGCCCCTGTTTGTTCTTTCCAATAGTTTGTCTAATTCTTCCTTGAATTTGTTGAAACTATTCACTTCCACAACAAAAAAATTTTGTTCAAAAATCTGCTGGCTGAAGGCAAACTTCCATACAGCTACCCTACAACCATCCGTCCTCAGTTTGAATTTATGTACCGTCATATGTATCCCAAATAAGAGGAAGGATGCCATCAGCATTGCGTGTTAACGAACAACTATACAGAGAAATAGTGGGCCAGTAAATTGGAATGCATTATAATGGGGGATTTTAACTTTCTAGATATTGATTGGAACTTGTGGATTGGTCACTCTCACACTAGCAAGCCTTTTGTGGATTTATTTCAATAACATGTTAGAGAGGCAATATAGAAAGCAATACCCTTGATCTGATTATCAGCACAGATACTTCACGAATAAAGAATATGCAGATAAAAGACTCACTAAATGGCAGTGATCGCATTATACTGATATGGGATTTACTTAAAGATGTAACTACTGTCAAGAGTAAAGGCAAGGGCCATTACTTTCGTAAAGGTGACTGCAGTGACACCAAGTGATGATGTTGCCAACAGCAAATTTTAAGTGGGAAGCATTTAGGGAAGTAATTGTAGAAGCTATTGGCTTTTCATACTAAGAAATACAGCATGTTCAAGGCTTAGATTAAATGTCTTATGAATTAATTTTGCATGTTTTTTTCTGCAACCAATCTTTCTCAATTTCAATTTAGCATTAGCATTAGCATTAGTAGAGGCATTTGATGCAAGAAAGCAAGCTTATGCAGCATCAGCCAAAAAAAAAAAAAAAAAAAAACCCACTTCCACTTCACCCCTCTGTTCGTTCAAAATACCTGTCCAGCTGAGCCTTAAACTTATTTAGGCTATCAACCTCCACCACAAGGGATGGCAGTCTGTTCCACCAACCAACCACCCGCTGGCTAAAGGCAAATTTCCGCACGTCTATCCTACATCTGTCTTTCCTCAATTTGAATTTATGCCCTCTCAGGTGATTTTTCTGAGCTAGAGGAAGAATCCCATCAGCATTGAGCATGCTTAAACCATTCAAGGCTTTATACACCTATCAGATCACCTCGCTGGTGCCTAGTCTCCAGACACTAATTTGCAAAACTTAAGCCTTTCTTCGTAAGAGCACCCCTTTGTTCCATTCACTAATCTCGTTGCCCTTCTCTGTACTCGTTCCAGCAGCTCTACATCCTTCTTGAAATGAGGCCTCCAGACCTGTATACAGTACTCTAGGTGTGGCCTGACCATTGCCTTATACAATGGAATAATCACCTCCTTATCCCTGCTGGAAAAATTCCTGTATATCATTGACAATACTCCATGAGCTACTCTTGCAGCCCGTCTGCACTACTCAGAGAACTTCATATCCGCCTGCACAACCACCCCCAAGTCCCTTTAATTCTCTACCACTGTCAGTGTAGTACCACAGAGTTGATACGTTGCTCTGGGGTTGCTGTTTCCCATGTGTAGTACTTTACATTTGTCAATGTTAAACTTCATTTGCCACCTCTCAGCCCATCTGCTCAACCTTTCCAGATCCTGTTGCAGCAGCATAGTGTCAGTAGTGTCCTTGACAACCCTGCCAACCTTTGTATCATCTGCAAACTTGGACATTAAGCTTGATATACCATCATCAATATCATTTATAAATACAGAAAACAATAATGGACCCAACACTGAGCCCTGAGGGACTCCACTAATAACATTAGTCCACGATGAGCAGTGTCCATTGATTACCACTCTCTGTCTTCTCCCCCTCAACCACCCCTTTATCCATAGCAGCAATTTGCCTCCAATGTCACACTGCTCCAATTTGTGTAGCAGTCTTCCATGTGCAACAGTATCAAAAGCCTTTCTAAGATCCAAGTATATAATATCAAAGTTATTCCCTGCATCCAGTTCTTTTGTGACTGCATCATAGTATCCAATCAAGTTGGTCAGGCAAGACTTCCCCTTAACAAAACCATGCTGTGTCTGAGCTATAACTGAAGTCTTGTCTAAATGATCCTGCAGTGCTTCTTTAACGAATGCCTCCATTAATTTTCCTGGAACAGAAGTTAAGCTCACAGGTCTATAATTACTTGTGTCAGCCTTTGATCCTCCTTTGTGAATTGGGGTCACATTTGCACATTTCCAGTCTATGGGTACCTCCCCTGAGTCCAAGGAAGCTCTCATAATTATGGCTAAGGGTTTGCTTACTTCCTTTGCTGCCTCCTTTAATATAACTGGATAGATCCCATCCACCCCGGGTGCCTTTCTTGTGTTTATCTTCAACAGTTTCTCCTCCACTTTACTCCCAATTATTTCAAGATTCTGTAGCTTACTGCTAGAGTTGAATACACCTCTGGCATTCCCCTTGCTGAATAACTCCTCATGTGTGAATGTCGATGCAAAATATTCATTTAGTTTGTTAGCTACCTGAGCAGGATCATCAACAGTTGACCCATCAATATCAAGTGGACCAATCTGATTCATCCCCTTCCTTCTAGAGTTTACATAAGTAAAGAACTCTTTGCTGTTTTTCTTTGCATCCCTTGCCAAGGATTTCTCGTAATCTGCCTTCGCCTGCCTAACCTCCTTTGTAACTTGGTTGCATATCAACTTGTATCTATCATAGGCTTCTGTGTCATATGTTAATTTGTAAGTATCCCATGCATTTTTCTTCTCTGCCATATGCCTCATTAGTTCATCTGACATCCATTTTGGCCTAAACCTTGAACAATATTTCTTAGTTGGTATGTAAAGCCTAGTAGCTTCCAAGATAAGTTCTTTGAATGCTTCCCATTTTGAATTTGCTGTTGGTAACATCATCAGTTGGTCCCACTGTATAGAATTTAAATACTGTCTCAGTCCATCGTAGTCGCCTTCCCTTTACCCCTAATGGTAGTTACCTCTTTGAGTAAATCCCACTTCAGCACACTGTGATCACTGCCACCTAGTGGTTCATTTATCTGCAGATTCTTAATGCATGAAGAATCACTGCTGATAATCAAATCAAGAGTATTACTCCCTCTAGTTGCCTCCCGAACATGCTGATGTAGAAAACAATCATCCAATAAATCCACAAAAGCCCTGCTAGTGTGTGAGTAACCAGCCCCCAAATTCCAGTCTATATCTGGGAAATTAAAATCTCCCATTATAAGACTCTCTCTGATTTACTGGCCCACTCTATTTCCCTGTACAGTTCCTTATTATACTCATCAGAGTCATTAGGCCTATAGCACACTCCTACTCTCAATTTTGATCTCCCAATGCTTATGTCACACCAAACTGACTCAACACTGCACTGTCCAGCGATGTCGACTGGCTTCACTTCCTTGGTTTTTGTGTTTCTTAACTAATAGCATAACCCCTCCCCCCTTCCTATCCTGTCTATCCTTTCTGTAGACGTTGTACTCCTCAAATTGCAGTTCTGCATCCCTTATATCTGTGTGACACCACGTCTCTGATATCCCAACAATATCTGCCTTTGATGTTTTGAGCAATACCTCAAATTCATCAAATTTATTTACTAAACTCCTAGCATTGGTGTACACGCAAGTATACCTGCACCTGTTTCTATTCTTAGCTACCCTAACACAACCCATGTGTTTACTTGTACCGCAATGGCTCCCAGCAGTCTCTGAAATACCATGCATCTTGTTTTTCAGGCTTCTGCTCATTCTAATAGAAGCAGTGCAAGAATCTCTTTCACCTCTGCCAGTGGCTACTGTCAATCTATTGGTCTTTGTCTCCCCCCAAGCTAGCAGTTTTCCGACCCACCTAACACTGCCTCGATAGCATCAGCAAATATTCTTGCACCCTTTCTATTTAAGTGTATCCCATCCCTGTAGAAGCAATCTCTCCTGTTAACAAGTACAGTCCAGGCTGAAAAAAATTCTACCCCTTGAGCCTTGCACAATCTTTCCAGGGCCGAATTGATCAACAAGGCTCTCATCATATACTCCCTCCTATCGTGTCTGGGCAGAATTGCAGACACTTTCAAATTCAACCCTAATTCTCGGCTTTTGTTCAACAGTGACCTGTACTTGTTAAAAGGGGCCATAAAAATTTATGGCCCCTTGTGTGTAGCCTGAGCAAGAGGAAGAATGCCACACCATGATTGAGCTTGCTCAATTCATTTAAAGCCTTAATCACCTTAATCAGATCACCTCATAGGTGACTAGACTCCAGATGCTGCAATTTGCAGAATTGATGCCGTTCTTGGTAAGAGCCTTTTGTTCCCCCTCATCAATCCCATTGCACTGTTTTGCACCTGTTCCAGCAGCTCTATATCCTTCCAGACTTGTATTAACAATGGAAAAAATAAATAGGTACCTATAAAAATACATTAGCATTAGTAGAGGCATATGATGCAAGAAAGGAAAGTTTATGCAGCATCAGCCAAAAAAAACAAAACAACAAAAAAAATCATTTTACCCCTCCATTCGTTCCAATGCCTGTCCAGCTCACCTTAAATTTATTTAGACTATCAACCTCCACAACAAAAGGTGGAAGTCTGTTCCACCAATCAACTACTCGCTGGCTAAAGGCAAATTTCCGCACATCTATGCTACAACTGTGTTTCCTCAATTTGAAACTGTGCCCCATCAGGTTCTTAATCTGAGCAAGAGGAAGAATCCCATCAGCATTCAGCTTGATGGGATTCTTGATGGGCCTTATACACCTCAATCAGATCACCTCGCAGGTGCCTACTCTCCAGGTGCTGCAATTTGCCGAAATTAAGCCTTTCTTGTTAAGAGCACCCCCTTTGTTCCCCTCACAAATCTTGTTTCCCTTCTTTGTACTTGTTCTGGCAACTCTACATCCTTCCTAAAATGAGGCCTCCAGACGTATACACAGTACTCTAGGTGTGTGCCTGACCATTGCCTTATATAACTGGATAATCACCTCTCTGTCCCTGCTAGCAAAATTCCTATATATCATTGACAAGACTCCATGACCTGCCCTGACAACCCATATAGTACTTAATGCTATAGTTCCAATGATTTTAATTTCATCATCAAGGGTCAGCAGTCAAAACCAATGGAAATATAACAAGCAAAGCCTCTGTTTCTGATATGAAATATATGTAGCAAGAGGTAAAAATGTAGGCTGATGTATATTTCTTAGCCGACCCAACAGAGACCAAGGGAAAGGAGTGAAAACCAGATAAAATCTAAAGATAAAAATTAAGATAAGATTAAATAAAAAGAAATAAAATAGTAAGCCACCAAAGAAGAATTTAAAAACAAAAGTAATGTAAAATGCAGACGAAATGATATTGACAAAGGTGGACAACTTATAGCAGTGCCAAGCAGGAGCTGGTGAAATGAGCTGAGGGGAGCAAGCGACAGCTAAGCTGTGTTAGTGAACGAAAGAAGTTAGCAAATTAGTTCCTGGCATATTTATTACATGTTGAAGTAATCCCAAGTGTGGGAAGGGGGGGAGAAGGTGTAAATAGGTCAAAGTTACCCATGTAGTAGGGAGAGCGGCAATTAAACGAATAAAGCATAAACAACCCAGTATAAGGGGAGAAATATCAAACTGAAAAATTAGAAAGAAAAGGCTCTAAACTTTGTTGGAGACGAAAAACTGAGAGATAGCAGAATACGGCAGTCCAGGGTTGCAAAACCCATGCTTGTAGTAGGACCCTGCACATAGGTCTGGACGTATGTTTCATGTGTTTAAGTCACTAGTGTTATGATATTATCATAAAAATATGCCAAATAATATAAACAATGGAAAAAAAAAAAAAATCAAAATATACCCCCGTAATAAGCCAACCGGTGAGCTCAAGTTTTCTAGACCATGAGACACCATGGAGACTAGAGGGTATTGTCTGTACAATATATACAAGCCTGAATGTAAAAAGAATATCAACCTACTATAATACTGTTAATAATCAGCATGGTTGTCGATCAGTGTTTTATATTTAATGATATTAAGTGCTTTCTTAAAAGTATGGTAAAGGAAGGCTGAAGGGAAATTATTGCCAAGTTTATTATGGAGATTTTTGATATTATTTAAGAACAGACTGTTGTTACATATAATGGCTATCCTGATGCATTGAGAGAGTGTTATATTTGAATGTACTTTTTCAGATATGTTGGAATGCCAATGGGTGAAACTGACCATCTTAAAGTTAAAGGCATCTCTTTTGTTTTATGTTTAAAGCTGTATGTGAGTTATTGATGCTAATGTCCAAGTCTAAGTAATTGGCAGAAAGGTCATTGTTATTAGTTCTTTCCAGAGTGAGTTCTGGAGGATAAATACTAGCAAAGCCCTGTAGAAATGTGGGGTAGTTAATAACAAACTGGTTATCTATGTATTTTTACATACTTATATCTTGAGGGTAAGGTGGTTTCAGACCAAATAGGTTAGCTATGACACAGCTAGTAGGGCTGCCCATAGGAGTACCTTTAGTTTGCAGGTATACGGTGTTGCCATCAAATATGTAGTTAAAAATAGTATCTCAAATATTGCTTTTGGCCAGCCTAATCGCACACAAGATTATAAGATATAGTGTATGAGAACAGCAAAAATAATCGGAAGAAGGGGAATGCAGTGGTACTCGTATGGGTTATGCAATTGGGCAGTCCAGGATTGCATAACCCATACCTAAAGTAGGTCCCTGGACATGTGCCTCATGTTTAAGTCAGTAATGGTATTGTTTTTACAAATATGCGACTGAAAGTACAAAGAACAATAAAAATAAAAATGACAAAATAGTTAGCAATATTAGACAAACAAACACAAAACCCCTATAGTTAGCCAATCAGTGGGCACAGGCTTTCTGCACTGTGAGACACGACAGGCTAGGGGGTATATGACTACTATACATTATGTACAGTTCTGAATGTAAAAAGAAATCAACCAGCAATTATGTTGTGATATCAATAAGTTTTTTGAACTTATAAAAAAAAACTTATTTATATTACAACATAATTGCTGGTTGATTTCTGTATATAACGTATAGTCATATACTCCCTAGCCTCGGTCGTGTCTCATGGTGTAGAAAGCCTGTGCCTACGGATTGGTTAACTTCTGGGGGAGGGGGGGAGATTGTGTTTTGTTTTGTTCATCTAGTATTGCTAACTGTTTTGCCATTTTTATTGTTCTTTGTAAACTTTTTTTTTTTGAGTCGCATATATGTAAAAACAATACCAGGAACCTACTTCAGGTACGGGTTACACAATCCTGGACTGCCCAAACACCACTGCATTCCCCTTCCGATTACTTTTTGCTGTTCTTATGCATTATCTTATATCTCATGTGCGATTAGGCTTGAAGGAAAGCAATATTCGAGATACTATTTTTCTGCTATCACTGCCTTTTTTTTTTCTACTACAAAGTTTAGAGGCTTTCTACACTACTTTGTTTGTCTAGTTATCTCTTCCCTTTGCTGGCTCATTTGCCTCATTGCCGGTGCATTATAGCCTAGGTTGCTGCTGCACAAGTAAACCCAAAACCAAAAAGCCTCATTGCCTACTCCCCTGTCACACTTGTAAGTTCACTTTGATCAATTCACACCTCCTTCCTCCTATACTGGAGTTACTTTAGTTGTTATAAATATGCTGGAAACTTTCGACATACTTCTTTGGTCTCCACTACAGCCCTCTTATGTTCACTTCACTCGACAGTAAGTTGTCATATCCTGACTATTCTCTTTCATCCTGATATTTCGCTTTCTTTGCTAATATTCGGGTAGGTCTGATTGCTGTTTTTTCTCTAACTGGAATCACTTTTTTAAAAGATTTTTCTTTAACTGGAATCAATTGGTTGTAAATTTAGCTTTATTTTAGTATCATTTAATTTTACTTATATAATGTTATAGGTAATCTGCTTTTATTTTTCAGATGTTTTTAATTTTTTCCATTGTAGCTACACCTGTCAGGCCAGCACTCCTACTCATACATTTATTTAATCTATTTACCTATATTTCATTATGGTTGCTGGGCACTTCTGCTATTACTAGCAGTTTCCCTGGATCCATAACCCACTTATTTATTATATGTTAGTATAAGATGTTCTATTTTATCATTACAACCTATTATTATATAATACAGGGGGTCCCTGGTATCCGAGTATTCATTATCCGAGTCCCTGCAGTTACAAGGATTAATTTGGGGGCTGGTTACTCACACACTAGCAGGGCTTTTGTGGATTTATTGGATGATTGTTTTCTACATCAGCATGTTCAGGAGGCAACTAGAGGGAGTAATACTCTTTGATTTGATTATCAGCAGTGATTCTTCATGCATTAAGAATCTGCAGATAAATGAACCACTAGGTGGCAGTGATCACAGTGTGCTGAAGTGGGATTTACTGAAAGGGGTAACTACCATTAGGGGTAAAGGGAAGGGTTATTGCTTCCGTAAAGGCGACTACGATGGACTGAGACAGTATTTAAATTCTATACAGTGGGACCAACTGATGATGTTACCAACAGCAAATTCAAAATGGGAAGCATTCAAAGAACGTATCTTGGAAGCTACTAGGCTTTACATACCAACTAAGAAATATTGTTCAAGGTTTAGGCCAAAATGGATGTCAGATGAACTAATGAGGCATATGGCAGAGAAGAAAAATGCATGGGATACTTACAAATTAACACATGACACAGAAGCCTATGATAGATACAAGTTGATATGCAACCAAGTTACAAAGGAGGTTAGGCAGGCGAAGGCAGATTACGAGAAATCCTTGGCAAGGGATGCAAAGAAAAACAGCAAAGAGTTCTTTACTTATATAAACTCTAGAAGGAAGGGGATGAATCAGATTGGTCCACTTGATATTGATGGGTCAACTGTTGATGATCCTGCTCAGGTAGCTAACAAACTAAATGAATATTTTGCATCGACATTCACACATGAGGAGTTATTCAGCAAGGGGAATGCCAGAGGTGTATTCAACTCTAGCAGTAAGCTACAGAATCTTGAAATAACTGGGAGTAAAGTGGAGGAGAAACTGTTGAAGATAAACACAAGAAAGGCACCCGGGGTGGATGGGATCTATCCAGTTATATTAAAGGAGGCAGCAAAGGAAGTAAGCAAACCCTTAGCCATAATTATGAGAGCTTCCTTGGACTCAGGGGAGGTACCCATAGACTGGAAATGTGCAAATGTGACCCCAATTCACAAAGGAGGATCAAAGGCTGACACAAGTAACTATAGACCTGTGAGCTTAACTTCTGTTCCAGGAAAATTAATGGAGGCTCTGGTTAAAGAAGCACTGCAGGATCATTTAGACAAGACTTCAGTTATAGCTCAGACACAGCATGGTTTTGTTAAGGGGAAGTCTTGCCTGACCAACTTGATTGGATACTATGATGCAGTCACAAAAGAACTGGATGCAGGGAATAACTTTGATATTATATACTTGGATCTTAGAAAGGCTTTTGATACTGTTGCACATGGAAGACTGCTACACAAATTGGAGCAGTGTGACATTGGAGGCAAATTGCTGCTATGGATAAAGGGGTGGTTGAGTGGGAGAAGACAGAGAGTGGTAATCAATGGACACTGCTCATCGTGGACTAATGTTATTAGTGGAGTCCCTCAGGGCTCAGTGTTGGGTCCATTATTGTTTTCTGTATTTATAAATGATATTGATGATGGTATATCAAGCTTAATGTCCAAGTTTGCAGATGATACAAAGGTTGGCAGGGTTGTCAAGGACACTACTGACACTACACTGCTGCAACAGGATCTGGAAAGGTTGAGCAGATGGGCTGAGAGGTGGCAAATGAAGTTTAACATTGACAAATGTAAAGTACTACACATGGGAAACAGCAACCCCAGAGCAACGTATCAACTCTGTGGTACTACACTGACAGTGGTAGAGAATGAAAGGGACGTGGGGGCGATTGTGCAGGCAGATATGAAGTTCTCTGAGCAGTGCAGACGGGCTGCAAGAGTAGCTCATGGAGTAACATCAATGATATACAGGAATTTTTCCAGCAGGGATAAGGAGGTGATTATTCCATTGTACAAGGCAATGGTCAGGCCACACCTAGAGTACTGTATACAGGTCTGGAGGCCTCATTTCAAGAAGGATGTAGAGCTGCTGGAACGAGTACAGAGAAGGGCAACAAGATTAGTGAATGGAACAAAGGGGTGCTCTTACGAAGAAAGGCTTAAGTTTTGCAAATTACAGTGTCTGGAGACTAGGCACCAGCGAGGTGATCTGATAGAGGTGTATAAAGCCTTGAATGGTTTAAGCATGCTCAATGCTGATGGGATTCTTCCTCTAGCTCAGAAAAATCACCTGAGAGGGCATAAATTCAAATTGAGGAAAGACAGATGTAGGATAGACGTGCGGAAATTTGCCTTTAGCCAGCGGGTGGTTGGTTGGTGGAACAGACTGCCATCCCTTGTGGTGGAGGTTGATAGCCTAAATAAGTTTAAGGCTCAGCTGGACAGGTATTTTGAACGAACAGAGGGGTGAAGTGGAAGTGGGTTTTTTTTTTTTTGGCTGATGCTGCATAAGCTTGCTTTCTTGCATCAAATGCCTCTACTAATGCTAATGCTAAATTCTGAAACTGATACAAGCAATGAAAATAACGTGGAGGATTTTTGGAAAAGTTTTACTATTCTGTGCAGTATAAAAATGATTGGAGAATATTGGAGATTGGAAAGAAATTTTGTGTAGATTAATTAACTTATGGAAAAAGTTTTATATCCTGATGCAGTTTGTGAATATGAAGAATGCAAAGTGATCAGGCTACAAAATGAAAGTCTTGCAAAAGAAGCTAGATTCTATGAAGTTGAAGGGGATATTACACAACTGCTTGAATAAATTGCAAAACCACTTACAAATGAGAATTTAGCAGAATTGAATGAGAACTACAGAAGAGGAAGCTGAAAATGATGTGATTGAATCACCAATGGATAAAGATTTTCAAATTAAAGAATTAAAGGAAGCCCTTGAGAAAAGTGACCAAGCATTTGAATGTTTTTGTGAGAATGACCCTCTTCGTGATCATATCTTCACTCAGTTATTTAAAACAGGTCTACTACTACTAACATCCTAGAGACAAGTTGCAGGATCCAAACTGCCCTGAATAGTAAAAGCCGGATTGACATCCTATCAAGGAGGTGATTGTCCCTCTGTATAAGGCAATGGTCAGGCTACGCCTTGAGTACTGCGTACAGGTCTGGAGGCCTCATTTTAGGAAGGATGTGGATTTACTTGAGCGTGTACAGAGAAAGGCAACAAGGTTGGTGAGGGGAATGAAGGGATCCTCTTACCAAGAGAGGCTTAAGTTCTGCAAATTGCAGTGGCTGGAGACTAGGCACCTGCGCGGTGATCTGATTGAGGTCTATAAGGCCTTGAATGGGTTGAGCGCGCTGAATTCTGATGGGATCCTTCCACTTGTTCAGATTACGAACCTAAGGGGGCATAAATTCAAATTAAGAAAGGACAGATGTGCGGAACTTTGCCTTTAGCCAGCGGGTGGTTAATTGCTGGAACAAACTTCCATCTGTCGTTGTGGAAGTTGATAGGTTGAATAAATTTAAGGAGGAACTGGACAGGCATTTGGCGGGAATGGTGTGATATTTTTTTTTTTGGCTTATGCTGCATAAGCTCATACACTTGCTTTCTTGCATCACATGCCACTACTACTATTCCTGGACATCAAAGCCGCTTATGACAGGATAGCGATCCAACTTATCCTCCACTTCCTGGAATCTCACTGTTGCATTACAGGAAACTTATTCACACTATTGCAGGATTTACTTACAGAGAGGATCATAATAGTGAAGCATGAAGATTTAACCAACAATTACACAGTAAATAGAGGAGTTCCCCAAGGAGGGATGCTCTTTGTGACACTATTTGCCACAGCCTTCGATCCTTTCCTCAACCTGCAGTAACATTCTAATATATGCGGACAACCTGAAAATATTTTTCCCATCCAGCAGTAATGATAGTGTGCATAACGTTGCTTTATGAGCCACACAGCAGTTAACTAATCTGGCCAACTTTCTCGCCTCAATTGGACTTGAAATTAACCCTCTTAAAACTGCCCAGATATCCTTCTCCAGAAAGCATAAAATACATAACATCACCATTCTCTTATATAGCCAACCCATTCAGAAAGTCGATCATCACAAGGGTCTGGGAATTACCTGGGACAAGTTATCCTTCACTGAGCATTTCACTACCACCAGGAAGAAAACACTAGCAGCTATCTGGCATTCAAGACAAGGATTGGCTAGGGTTCAAAATGCTCAACTGGTGAAGGAATACATTGTTAGGTGCATTGCCCTGGTTGCCTTATATACTTCAGTCATCTGGTCCTCAGCTCCTGAAACATACGTTAAAACCTTCCTAAACATAGAATATTGGCTACTCAGGTGGCTAAACAAGATTTTCTAATTCCCCTTCACTGTCTCCAGAGGCATTTTGTAATCAAATATGGAATTAGGTAATTAAACAGGGATTAACTTGATTTCTTTTATAGGGAAGCTTCTATGCAACTCTCCAGGTCCAACACATAAAATGATTAAAAGGATATTAACTTCGTCTTGATGTGTTCATACCAGTTGAGTGAATGCAAATTAATAGTCCGGGATCAATGTCGAGACCCCAAAACCACCAACCACGACACAACTATTGGCATTGGAAAAAATCGTGTCTAATATTAAAATGGTTTAAAATTAATAAAATCAAATATGGAATGGACACCGTGGATGTTTATTGTCATTTGGACAAATATTCATATCCTGGCCAAGCTTTTGACAGGAAGACATGATGCACTAGTAATTACAGGCATCATCTCGCACCCACGAAGTTAGAGGCAATCCTACAGCCTGCAAATTAGGCCACTCTGCTCTAATCTAAATTCCTTGACAAGTTTAAACAGGGTGTTCCCACTAAATACCATAGAAACCCTAAACTGGTTTCAGGTTAACTGTGAAAAACTATGCTCCAATAAAGCTTACAGAAAGACTATCTACCAAGAAACAACTGAGTTGCAGCACTACTAGCTGGAACCCATCGTCTTTTAGTTACTCTGAGTTATGCTGTCATCATGACATTTGGGTACGAAGTGAATAAATTTTAGTGTTGCGAATCTATGAAGACATCCAGCAATGAAGAACAAAATTTTTATATTAATATATATGATTCCTTCTTTACTAAACTGTAAATATTTTGGAAAATTTATTCTCTGCATTGTAAATACACCCCTCTAGCTTGCACGCTGTACAGGGGACGATTGTAACTTGCAATCAACTGAATAAATAAATAATAATAGTCATGCACTAAAGTTAAGCATGAAGTTAAAGACATAACTGAAGGCTAGGACACAATTTTATCTGAAAAAAAAAAAAAAACACAACAGCTCTGGATTCATTCTTTATTCATAAAACTGAAAAATAGTGCAACTTCAATAAACTTTACTTAACTTTACATTGCTGAATATATTATAATAAAAAATGTATAATAAAATAATTCCCATTTTTCAGTTCCTTCAATCCATTTCCTATGTACAAGTACATAATACACATTACGAAAATTTGGTCCCCGTTTTAAGTGGAATTTTTTGGAACCAGTTATCCTCAGATAACGAGGACTCCCTATATGTATATATATCTCTATGAGGCCTCCAGACCTGTATTCGGTATTCAAGATTGGACCTGACAATTGCCTTGTACAATGAGATAATTACCTTCTTATCCCTGCTGGCAAAATTCCTGTATATCATTGACAAAATCCCATGAGCTGTCCTGGAGCCTGTCTGCAATGCTCAGAGAACTACATATTTGACTGCATAATTACTGCCCCCCAGGTCTTTTTCATTTTACATTGCCCTTTATCTATGTAAGGTCACATAGTTGGTACGTAACTTGAGGGTTACTGCTACTCATATGCAGTACCTTGCTTCAATGTTAACGTCAATTGCTATTTCTCAGCCATTTTTCCAGATAAGGAAAATCTATAGCCTTTGGAGCATATTGGATATGTCGTAGTCAGTGTACTCTCATAAGGCTACCTACATTTTTCTCGTCTGCTTGACTTAGCATTAATGTTAGCACAAGCAGTGGCAAATGATGCAAGAAAGCAAGCTTATACAGCATCAGACAAAAAAAAAAAAAAAAAAAAAAAAAAAACCACGACACTTCCCATTTCACCTATTCATTTTCTCTGATAGTTGTCTAGTTCTTGCTTGAATTTATTTAATCTATCAACTTCCACAGCAACAACAGATGGAAGTGTGTTCCAGAAATCAACCACCCACTGGCTTAAAGCCAAACTTCCACACACACCTATTCTGCACACATGACAGGCACAAATTTGAATTTGTGCTCCCTCATGTGTGCAGTCTGAGCAAGAGGAAGAATCCCATGAGTATTGAATCTGCTCAATCCATTCAAACACCCCAATTAGATTACCTTGCAGATGCCTATTCTCCAGACGCTTTCATTTGCAGAACTGAAACCTTTCTTGCACCTCTTTGTTCCTTTCACCAATTTCGTTGCCCTTCTATGTACTTGTTCCAGCAGCTCCACATCCTTCCTAAAATGAGGCCTCCAGACATGTATGCAGTACTCAAGATGTAGCCTGACCATTGCCTTATACAAGGGAATAATCACCTCCTTAACCCTGCTAGAAAAATTCATGTATATCATTGACAAAATTCCATTAGCTGTCCTGGCAGCCTGTCTGCTTTGCTCAGAGAACTTCATATCCGACTACACAATTACCCCCAGATCTTTTTCAATTCCACTACCCTGAGTGTAGTACCACACAGTTGTATGTTACTCTGCAGTTACTGCTACTCATATGTGGGCCATAGGCAGAAGTATTTTTGGGACCCTTATAAAAATGTTTATTATGAAATGACATTTAATGTTTTTGGATTAATAATAATAAATGGATAGATTTTGGTGCCGTTTTGTAATTGTCATGTATAATTTTGGGGTTGCGGGTAAGAAAAGGTTGGGACCTCTTGGCTAAAGTCTGATAACGCCACTGGTGTATACAAGCATTCACACATAAGTAGCAATAACTCAGTTCATGCATTTACCTAGACCCCAGCAGACTTTCTGATGGCTAAAGCAAAATTGTGTGGAATGAATACGAAGGTAACTCTGAAAGTTTCCAGAAGATGTTTTGTGTGGCCATAATCACGAGGAAGAACAGTTGGCATCTCCTTATCCATAGTTTTAAGTTTCTCACAGCAGCAGAGGGCGCTATGGTAGAATTGTGTTTTTTGAATTGTAAATAAATAAAATTAGCATTAGCATTAGTAGAGGCATTTGATGCAAGAAAGCAAGCTTATGCAGCATCAGCCAAAAAAAAAAAAAAAAGTAACATAAATAAATAAAAATAACCACTTCCACTTCACCCCTCTGTTCGTTCGAAATACCTGTCCAGCTGAGCCTTAAACTTATTTAGGCTATCAACTTCCACGACAAGGGATGGAAGTCTGTTCCACCCACCAACCACCCGCTGGCTAAAGGCAAATTTCCGCACATCTATCCTACATCTGTCTTTCCTCAATTTGAATTTATGCCCTCTCAGGTGATTTTTCTGAGCTAGAGGAAGAATCCCATCAGCATTGAGCATGCTCAAACCATTCAAGGCTTTGTACACCTCTATCAGATCACCCCGCTGGTGCCTAGTTTCCAGACACTGTAATTTGCAAAACTTAAGCCTTTCTTCGTAAGAGAACCCCTTTGTCCCATTCACCAATCTAGTTGCCCTTCTCTGTACTCGTTCCAGCAGCTCTACATCCTTCCTGAAATGAGGCCTCCAGGCCTGTATACAGTACTCTAGGTGTGGCCTGACCATTGCCTTATACAAGGGAATAATCACCTCCTTATCCCTGCTAGAAAAATTTCTATATATCATTGACAATACACCATGAGCTACTCTTGCAGCTCGTCTGCACTGCTCAGAGAACTTCATATCTGCCTGCACCACCACCCCCAGGTCCCTTTCATTCTCTACCACTGTCAGTGTAGTACCACAGAGTTGATACGTTGCTCTGGGGTTGCTGTTTCCCATATGTAGTACTTTACATTTGTCAATGTTAAACTTCATTTGCCACCTCGAAGCCCATCTGCTCAACCTTTCCAAATCCTGTTGCAGCAGCATAGTGTCAGTAGTGTCCTTGACAACCCTGCCAACCTTTGTATCGTCTGCAAACTTGGACATTAAGCCTGATATACCATCATCAATATCATTTATAAATACAGAAAACAATAAAGGCCCCAATACTGAACCCTGAGGGACTCCACTAATAACATTAGTCCACGATGAGCAGTGTCCATTGATTACCACTCTCTGTCTTCTCCCCCTCAACCACCCCTTTATCCATAGCAGCAACTTGCCTCCAATGCCACACTGCTCCAATTTGTGCAGCAGTCTTCCATGTGCAACAGTATCAAAAGCCTTTCTAAGATCCAAGTATATAATATCAAAGTTATTCCCTGCATCCAGTTCTTTTGTGACTGCATCATAGTATCCAATCAAATTGGTCAGGCAAGACTTCCCCTTAACAAAACCATGCTGTGTCCTAGCTATAACTGAAGTCTTGTCTAGATGATCCTGCAGTGCTTCTTTCACCAGTGCCTCCATTAATTTTCCGGGAACAGAAGTTAAACTCACAGGTCTATAATTACTTGTGTCAGCCTTTGATCCCCCTTTGTGAATTGGGGTCACATTTGCACATCTCCAGTCAATGGGTACCTCCCCTGAGTCCAAGGAAGCTCTCATAATTATGGCTAAGGGTTTGCTTACCTCCTTTGCTGCCTCCTTTAATATAACTGGATAGATCCCATCCACCCCAGGTGCCTTTCTTGTGTTTATCTTCAACAATTTCTCCTCCACTTTGCTCTCAGTTATTACAAGATTCTCTAGCTTACTGCTAGAGTTGAATACACCTCTGGCATTCCCCTCGCTGAATAACTCCTCATGTGTGAATGTCGATGCAAAATATTCATTTAGTTTGTTAGCTACCCGAGCAGGGTCATCAACAGTTGACCCATCGATCTCAAGTGGACCAATCTGATTCATCCCCTTCCTTCTAGAGTTTACATAAGTAAAGAACTCTTTGCTGTTTTTCTTCGCATCCCTTGCCAAGGATCTCTCGTAATCTGCCTTCGCCTGCCTAACCTCCTTTGTAACTTGGTTACAGATCAACTTGTATCTATCATAGGCATCCGTGTCACGTGTTAATTTGTATGTATCCCATGCATTTTTCTTCTCTGCCATATGCCTCATTAGTTCATCTGACAACCATTTAGGCCTAAACCTTGAACAATATTTCTTAGTTGGTATGTAAAGCCTAGTAGCTTCCACGATAAGTTCTTTGAATGCTTCCCATTTTGAATTTGCTGTTGGCAATATCATCAGTTGATCCCACTGTATAGAATTTAAATACTGTCTCAGTCCATTGTAGTCGCCTTTACGAAAGCAATACCCCTTCCCTTTACCCCTAATGGTAGTTACCTCTTTGAGTAACTCCCACTTCAGCACACTGTGATCACTGCCACCAAGTGGTTCATTTATCTGCAGATTCTGAATGCATGAAGAATCACTACTGATAATCAAATCAAGAGTATTACTCCCTCTAGTTGCCTCCCGAACATGCTGATGTAGAAAACAATCATCCAATAAATCCACAAAAGCCTTGCTACTGTGTGAGTGACCAGCCCCCAAATTCCAGTCAATATCTGGGAAATTAAAATCCCCCATTATAAGACTCTCTGATTTACTGGCCCACTCTATTTCTCCGAACAGTTTCTTATTATACTCATCAGAGTCATTAGGCCTATAGCACACTCCTACTCTCAATTTTGATCTCCCAATGCTTATGTCACACCAAACTGACTCGACACTGCACTGTCCAGCGATGTCGACTGGCTTCACTTCCTTGGATTTTATGTGTTTCTTAATTAATAGCATAACCCCTCCTCCCTTCCTATCCTGTCTATCCTTTCTGTACACATTGTACTCCCCAAATTCCAGTTCTGCATTTCTTATATCTGTGTGACACCACGTCTCTGAAATCCCCACAATATCTGCCTTTGATGTTTTGAGCAATACCTCAAATTCATCAAATTTATTTACTAAACTCCTAGCATTGGTGTACACACAAGTATACATGCACCTGTTCTTTTTCTTAGCTACCCTAACACAACCCATGTGTTTACTTGTACCCCAATGATTCCCAGCAGTCTCTGAAATATCCTGCATCTTATTTTCCAGGCTGCGGCTCATTCCAATAGAAGCAGTGCAAGAATCACTTTCACCTCTGCCAGTGGCTACTGTTAATCTATTAGTCCTTGTATCCCCCCAATCTAGCAGTTTTCCGACCCACCTAACATTGCCTCGATAGCATCAGCAAACATTCTTGCACCCTTTCTATTTAAGTGTATCCCATCCCTGTAGAAGCAGTCTCTCCTGTTAACAAGTACAGACCAGGCTGAAAAAAATTCTACCCCTTGAGCCCTGCACAATCTTTCCAGGGCCGAATTGATTGACAGGGCTCTCATCATATACTCCCTCCTATCGTGTCTGGGCAGAATTGCAGACACTTTCAATTTCAACCCTAATTCACGGCTTTTTTTCATCAGTGACCTGTACTTGTCAAGTAATTCCGCCGGTCTCCTACTCTTAATGTCATTAGTGCCAACGTGTACAACTATATCACCTTTTGTGCCCTTAAAAGATGATATCCGCTCTACAACTTAAAAGATGATATCCGCTCTACAAATGTTTTATGATTCAAGGAGACCAAGCCTCATGATTTTACAGGCTCTGTGCAATTGCCTTGTTTGCCTAGGGGTAAGATAGGGATATTGCATATAAGCCCTGCTCATATGCAGTACCTTTCATTTCTCAATGTTAAAAAACTTCAGTTGCCTTTTCTCAGCCCATCTGCTAACTTTTATAGATTTTGTTGCAATAGCATACCTTGATTACTGTCATTAACCCCTTTGCCAACCTTTGTATCATATGCAACCTCAGACATTCAGTCTCGTATACCTTCATGAATATTATGAATTAATAGAGAAAACAACAATGGGCCTAGCACTGAATCTGAATCCTGAAGGCTCCACAAATAACATTAGTCCACAAACTGCTGTGTTGATTGATAATCACTCTGCCGTCTACTCAATCATCCTTTTATCCATAGTAGTACCTTGGCCTCTATGCCACACACTTTAGTTTGTATAGTAGTCTTTTATGTGCAACAATATCAAAAGTTTATTGAAATCTAAATACATGATATAAAAAATATTTTTTGCATCTGATTCCTTTGTCACTGCATTACAGTATCCAATCAGATTGGTCAGAGAAGATCACCCCTTAACAGATCCATATTTTGAGTACATTATAACTGCACTTCTGTCTACCTACAATACTTCTTTAACTACTGACTGTTATTTTTTCTGGAAAAGAAGTTCCAGGTCTGAGGGATCAAACAGTGACATGAGTCACTGTTTGATCCCTCTTTGTGAATTTGGGATACATTTGCACATCTGCAGTCCACAGGGACCTTCTCTGAATCCATAGATGCTCTCATAGTGATAGCTAAGAATCTGCTTACTTCTTTTGCTCCCTCCTTTAATATAATTGGATAGATCTCATTCACCCCAGGTGCATTTATATTCAGTTTACAAATTCTCTTCCACTTTCCAATCAGGTATCACAAAATCATTGAGCTCCCTGTTAGAATTTGATAAACTTCTGGCATACCATACCCTCTCTTAGAGAATTTCTCATGTGTGAATGTAGTTTCAAAATACGTATTGATTTTTGTCAGCAACTTGAGCAGGATCATCAACAGGTGGACCAATGTGATCCACCTGTTGATCACATTGATAAAATTCCAAACCCTTTGCCAAAGACTTTCTTAATCTGCCTTGGCTTGCCTACTCTCCTTTGTGACTTGATTTGAGACTAGTTTATATGTATTGTAGGCTCTGTACCAACTGATAATATATGCCTCCCATGAATCTTTCTTTTCTGACCTGACTCTCAATAGTTCTTCTGATATCCATTTAGGTCTAAGCCTTGAACAGCATTTCTTAGTTTGTATAAAAAAGCCAAGGGGCTTCTGTGATTACTTTTCTGAATGATTCCCATTTAGAATTTGTTTTTGGTAACATCAGTTGGTCCTTCTGAATGGAATTTAAATACTGTTTAAGATCTTAGTTGCATTTATGAATGCAAAAGCTGTTCCATTTATCCTTAATGGGAGTTATATCATTAAGTAAACCCCACATCAATATACTGTAATCACTGTCACTTAGTGATTCTTTTATCTTATATACTAATTTATAGTTTTCATCTAACTTATGATGAAATATGAATTATAATTTTTATATAAAATATTGCATTTTTTGTTTTCAGAAAAATTCAAGGAAAATTATCCAGTCCTTCAAGCCAAAAAATGGGAAAGCCAGAGCTACTTCTCAGCTTTGTACAAACATCGTGGCTAAATCTCCTATTTATCATTCTTCAGTTAAAAAGCTTGTAAAAAAGAAAAGATCTCCACAGAATTGCAAAGAAAATGGTCAACTAAATATTGCTGATCATATAAAAAAATATGTCCCATTCTCAAATTCACAAATCAGTTCCTCAGAGCAGAGTTCACCAAGCATTGATTCTATAGCAAAAGTATTTGAAGAAAAAGACATGGAACATCCTCTTCCATCCACTCCTCTAAGAAGACAGACATATTTTGTTGAAGAACCTTGTGTATCTTTATCAGATGTAAGTAAAAGGTCAGTGTTAAAAGAAATTTCAAGTAATGGCAGGAATATCGAAAGAAATCCCAAGGCTTTACAGGATTTCTCAGCTAATGTAAATTCTCAATTTTTTAATGAAAAAAAAAATTGTAGGCAAAGATGGAATTGTAGATCTTCATTTAGAAATACCAGAAGTTTTCAAACACTTAGGGTTAATGATGATAGGAGAGAAACTTTTCTCAAACGACCTTTAGAAGAGGAGAATGATTTTAATGATAGCCTTGAATGTTCTTCTGAAAATCTGCCAACAGATGACTCTTTATTTGGTGTTGCTGAAAAAAAATCCATGGTTCCTGTTATAGATTTTTCTATATCTTCTGACAATCAGTCATTTAATGATGAGCAACTTTCATTTTTTTCGAATTCTAAGATAGAGCCAGTTGCGAAAAAAAAGTGTGTTTCAAGTGTGAAGAGCAAGCAGCAAATAAAATCATATACAAAAAGTAAAGGTGGTTCTTCCAATTTTAAGAATCTAGAAAATGCATCCTGTAATTTTACTTTTTCCGGAAGGAATGGAGATATAAGGAAATGTGAAGGGTGGAGATGTTCATTAAATATAACTTCATGTAATGGCTCCAGTGACAGGATGCCAGTTAAGGACAGCTTTTTTATTCATGTTAGATCACCTTGTCAACATGGGCAGACTAATCACTCTTCAAAAGGAGACAGTGAGGATCAGTGTCATATTACTTCTGATAAAACGATAATTTCCTTACCAAAGCAAGATGGTATTTTACAGACACAAAACCCTGATGAAGTTGTAAATACTGAGTCTCCTTTATTGAACAAATCTGGTAATAATAGTTACAGTCCTCAAATAACAGATACCCCTCACCTCATGTTCAGTTTTCAGCCAATTTCTGCTGAGATGGCTTCATTTAGAAAAAGTAGAAATATTTCTGCTCCTGTTTCTTTAAACAAGTTTATGTGTGAGGCCAATAATAACATATTAAATAAACACAGTACTGTAAAAGAAACTTCGTTAGAAAATTGTCAATATGTTATGAATGGTATAGAAGAAAAACAGGAAAAGTTAGTTGAGAAAAATAGGATACACTCTGTTTCTTCATGTTCTACTAGAAGCACTAGAAATGTGTGTGGAAAGAAAAGAATTTCGCCAAAATCTACACGGGGTTACCAATATTCATTTCCCCTAAGAAGAGAAAAAGGAGAAATTGCTAAAAAATCCATGGAAATATTCAAAAGAAAAAAGGAATTTTTTACTTCTAAAGGTAATTAAAAAATATATATTAATTGATTAGCAAATTGAATTTAACACCCAGGTATTACACATTTAATTTATCAGATACATGCACAGAATATACTATTAAAAAATTTGTTACAAAATCTACTGGAGATATTCACCTTACTCTTGAGAAAATCTTTGTTTTTATAAGTGTTTCATATAACATAACATAGAATACGTTTAGGCATTGCATGAACACAGTTTTTGATATTCTGTTTAATAGCAGTGGTGCTCATCTTTTATGTTGAAGGGGTGCATTGGGGTTTTTCTGAGATAAGGATAGGTAGGGTTGGCTTATTGTCATCCTGGTTTGCTCTGTAAATATGGAGATGCATGGTAGATTAAACCACGTGCACTATCAGGCCTCTCTCGTATTGTGGAGTTATACTTACAATTGGGTTATCACAGGGTACCTACCGAAGAGGGGGGCCCGAAAAGTCTTGGAATGGTGCCGTCTGAGTGGTGTGGTGGTGGTATCAGAGGGACCAACTGATGTTACCAAAAGTAACAATAGTCTTCTCCATAGGTGAAGTGTTACTTATTCAAGGTAGTGCAATACCGTGGCAACTCACTGTGAAGTTATTCCCAATATGAGATGTAATTAAAGCGCTGCATTAAAACTACCTTGGTAGTAGTGACGTAAGTGCATTACCCATGCATAATTAAACTCCATCTTTTCCAGAAAAGTTTTTTTCACAGTTTTTCAATTAAAAGTTCAAGAAATCACTGTTAAATAAGGTAAAAATGACCAGACTTAGTTAATCCCTGTATTCATTGTATTTCAGATCTTGATACCTTACTTAGACACAGTTATTATATCAGGTGCATATTGTTGCTACATTTTATTCAGAAAGCACTACTGTCACATCAGGTGTGATAAATGGTAAACTCTGTCTGACAATAGTGTCACCGACAATAACTAGCTCCTGTGGGACCAGCCATTTTGCCTTGGAGTTTGCCACTGTGCCTGATGCACAAGAGTGAGCTCTGGTGTTGAGATGGGCAACTGAGCTTGATTTGTCCACCACTTTAAAATACCTTCGAGGGCATCCACCTAAATCTTCAAATTCTCAGAAGCACCCATGAGAATGCTGAGTTGGCACCTATAATCTTGACACACTGCACCTAGCTCAAAGATATTCTCCTTGGCTGGATTGTGTCCTGTTCCAGAAAGTCTGCAAACATTTCACAAGTTGCACATTTTTTTTTAGGCAGTGATGTGTTTGAGAATTGCCTCCCCTCTCCATTCTGCCCTGAACCACAGCACTCCTGCTACTTTGTGCCCATTGATTTACTGCTCTAGTCAGGGGCATGATGTCCGATTAATACAATTGATTAAGAATGAAAATTAATAAATTTAATTAATTTTCAATACTACACTGTCTAATAGATTCCTAAATGCAGCGATACATATGCTATCTAGTTTTACATTAGAGCTACCTATTTACTGCAATTAAAAATTAATTCCCTACCACTTACTCTATACCAAAACAATCACGGCAAGAATCGAACGAAATAGCAGTTTTACAAGCTTCCATCTTATGGTTTGCCAACTGTTTTTTGTAATTGGTTATCCAGTTTTCTCTCTGATTTCGCACTCAGGGTGATGGTAGATGGCTCTGTCTTCTAACTTCTCCACTAATGATGGTGTTCCCCAAGGTTTAGTTCTTTCCCCCACTCTTTTCCTCTTGTATATTAATGACCTTCCATTGACTGGAAATGCTATCCATAGTTTTGCTGATGATAGCACATTGCATTTCAGTTTCCATTTTGAGAAACCTTGTCCTGCTCAATCAGCTTCAACTTCTTGAAAATCTGCTACCAATTCCTTAACTGCCGATCTCCAGGTAATTCTCCAGTGGGGCAAAGACAACTTATTTGATTCCTTCTAAAACTCAGTCTTGTCTTATATCTCTCAAAAAGGATTCTTCTGATCCTATGGTGACACTCCGATTTCTAGGCAAAATGATATATCTCTTTTTGGGATTACCCAGACTTCTAATCTCTCTTGGCACAAGCACATTACAAATATTGCTTCCTCTGCATCTAAAAAAACTTGGTTTTCTCTTTCGCTCTCGTCGTTACTTTTCTTCCAAACAGCTGTTCACTCTTTACAAATCGCAAATCCGTCCTACCATGGAATATTGTTCCCACATCTCGGGTGGTGCCCCCAAAACATCTCTCAGGCTTTTAGATTCCATTCAGAAGAGGGCAGTTAGGTTAATTAATCATTCCTCTCTAACAGAGTCTCTCCACTCGCTGTCTCATAGACTTACTGTTTCTGGTGCCTTTTCTACAGTTACTTCCATGGGCACTGTTTTTCTGAATTGGCTTCTATAATTCCTGCTCTCTCTTTCAAAGCAGTCCAAACATGTGCCACCACCAGTCAACATTTATTTACTGTCCAATTTCAAACTGGCAGAACTAACCTTTCATCTTCCTCATTTATTCATTCAACTGTTGTTTTCTGGAACAATCTTCCTTCATATGTCTTTCCTGAAAATTACGGTCTACAGAAGTTCAAGTCTTAATGTCAACCTCCAACCCAAGCACGGTACTAAGTACTATAGGTTCTAATACCTCTTATTTGGGGTTTTCATAAAAAAAAAAATCTCTCTCAGCTTGGTGTAACATCAGGAGTGCAGTTCCCCAAGGATCAGTTTTTGGACAACTGTTTCTTTTGATTTTCATAATTTCATTATTTTGAAATTTTAAAATTGGTAAGAATAATTTGAAAAATTATTTTTACCAATGAAAACTCTTTTTTGAAATTCAAAGAGCCAGAGCTCTGTAAATGTTTCAGAATCTGACACAGATTTCTTCATTCTAAATTTCTGTAATTATGATTAAGTCACAGTTAAGCACCATTCTTTTGTCAGAGATTTGAAGACAGTTTGAATGTTATTCTGAAAAAAAAAAAAAAAAGACTGATCTAAAGAAGAGAAATTTGTTTGTTCTTGCTAACTGCCTGAAGAAGAATAAATGTGACCTTGGTTTATTTGGATTTTAGCAAAGTATTTAACTCTGTCCCTCACAAGGTGGCCATATTTTGAAAATTGGCAAGCGGGACAACTTGAAACGAAATGTGTAGTATAACATTTTTTCTTCAAAAAGTAAAAGAAAAATATAAAATTACAATCAAAATACATTTTATTTTTTTTTGGGGGGGCCTCTGTAGCCAGGTGGGCAGGAGCCGCAGTGCATGGCACACGCTTCTTGATTAGACCTGGGTTTGAGCCCGTGACCACCAAATATGGAGGATGCGGAAAGGTCAGGGAATGACCACCGTATATCTCCGGAGCAATATGGCCTTAGTTGCTAATGCTCCTAAAAGCAAATTAACAAAACAAAATACATTTTTTGTCAATCAATCATAGTATTTATTTTTTATATGATTGTTGTTAATATGTATTTGTCCTATATAAACTGTAATATTATTTATAACAGTTATTTTAAAAATAGCGAGGAAGACTTCTTTTACTTTATATATTTTTCTTTAGATTTCACTAGTTTTAAAATTTTTTCTCCTTCTGAATTTTTTTAAATTCTGAACAGGACATGTTATAGTTTTCTTTAATCATAAGTTCAGCTTCTAAATTTTCTAATAAAAGACAGTTTCTCTCTTTCTGCCAAGCAGTTTTCATTAAGCTGAAAACTTTCTGATGAAGCATTCGAATGTGGAATGCTTAATGTGGAGCTTACAATTTGAAAATTGCACCCATTTTTTATCAACACTCATTTTATTTTTTTCATTATTCAGTGACAAACAAAATGCCCTTAGACTTGATTTCTTCAAAAAGCAAATCTAAGTTAATATTTTTGATGTTGAATATTTCTACTAATTCTTGAATTGCATTAAATGTTGGTGGATTAGATAATGTTAAATGTAGTTTTTTTTTTTTTTTTTATTTGTCATTAACATCAAACTGCTTTTCTAGATATGTAATAGCTTTTTTATGAAAATTTTAAACATCTAATTTGAATTGCTTAATTTATTGATCCTTATCAAGAAATTACTCAATTCTCATTTTTCTCTTGTTATTAGAATTAATTTTTAATACATCCATTAGATTCCAATAAGAATTAATTAAAAATATGTAAAATCAATAATTTAACACTTTTTTTTTCCAACTTATCTGGACAAATGATGGTATTATCAGGAAGCGGGACTTGAATCTCTAAATCAGGATGATCCTAGCTATATTGGGATGGATGGCCACCCTGGTCCCTTATGAGCGCTTACTGTATAAGCTCGAACAGGTTGGAATTACTGCTAAGATTCTAAGGTGGATTGCAGAGTGGCTACAGGGCCACCAGCAATCAGGGCTAAGAAGGCAGAGGGTTGTGATTAATGGATATTCTTCATATTGGTGTAATATCAGGAAAGAGGTCACTCAAGGATTGGTTCTTGGACCAATCCTTGAGTTTGTCATTTTCATAAATGACATCTATGGAGGGATAGAAGGTGTGATGTCAAAATTTGCAAATGATGTGAAGATCGGCAAAGTCGTTAATTGATCAGTGTCAAGCAGTGCTCCTTCAGGATGACTCGAACAGACTTCAAACTGGTCAGAAAAGTGGCAGCTATGTTTTAATGTGGTAAAATGTAAGTTCTTACATTTGGGGAATAGCAAACCCAAAACAAATTGTACGATGGGTGGGGTTGAATTAAAAACAGTAGCAGAAGAAAGGGATCTCTGAGTTACAAAACGGGCAGATATGAAGTTTTCTGAACAGTGTAAACAGGCAGCTAGGAAAGCCCATGGTGTCCTATCGATGATTTATTAAATGCTGTCCTGTAAATGTAGGGAGGTCAAAATCTCAATATAAATATAAATAAATAAACAAAATAAATGTGGTCTTACAATTTTTTGTTTTTGTTTTGTTATTTGGTTTTTAGGAGCATTAGCAACTAAGGCCATATTGCTCCGGGATATGCGGTGGTCATTCCCTGACCTTTCCGCATCCTCCGTATTTGGTGGTGACGGGCTCGAACCCCGGTCTAATCAAGAAGCGTGTGCTACACACTGCTGCTCCTTCCCACCTGGCTACGGAGGCGCCGTCTTACAATTGCCTTATACAGGCAATTGTAAGACCACATTTGGAATACTGTGTTCAAGTATGAAGACCTCATCTGAAAAAAAGACATTGAGCTTCTTGAAAGGGTCCAAAGATGGGCATCTAATAGCGGGATCGGCTGAAAGACAACCGTATGAGGGAAGACTGATTATGTAGGCAAGAGCTTGGCAACCAGGTGCCTCAGAGCTGACCTGATTGAAGTTTATAAGGCTGTGAGGGGAGTTAGTAAAATTAATGAAGGTGTTATTTTCACTGTTATAAAGAATTCCAAAACTATGGACCATAAATTCAAATTACAGGGGAAGAGGTTTAGACTACATTGTACGAAGTTTTATTTTAGCCAGTGTTGTTGATTGCTGGAACAAGTTGTCTTTTTAGGTAGTTGAGGCTGACAGTTTAAATAAATTCAAAGATAAACTGGATGTGGTTATGTGGGAGGGAAATGTATAATTTGTATTTCCTTATCTGTTTTTTCTTTTTCTTCCCCCCCCCCCCAGCCAATGCATTAAAAGCCTTTGGTTTCCTTGCACTGTACGGCAAATGCTATTACTGTAACTATTATCTTAACTGTAATTTTTATTATTATTTTTTTTAGGCTTAAATTGTGGAAATTATGTTGTGCAGTTTTACATGAGTGAGGTGCTGCAGCCAACATGTCGTATTGTTGGCTGCAGCACCTGAGGTAACTGAGGTAAGTTATCTTTAAGTGTAATGATGTGTACTGTGTTGTTTCCTTGAGATGATTTGTTTGCCTGCAGTTGGAAAGATTTCTGCAATCTTGCTTGAGACCAACTAATTTGATTGGAGGTAGAGGGGTGGATTTTCTTTTATTGGTCACAGGATTTGAATCAAGATCATTTTACAGATTGATAGCAAGTAATAAATAAATTCATTATCTGAGAGGACATAAAGAATCTTTTTTTTTTCTAGTGGGAGGAAAGCACAGAGCTTCCAAAATAGGCTCCTGGTAATCAAATTTTTATTATTGAAGATGTTATTTGATTGTAATTTTTTTTTTTTTTTGTTGCCACTGATTTTATTATTTTTTTTTTTATTAGGCTCATCAGAATGCATAATATCTAAAGATTACAGCAGATTTTCTATAGGTATAACTCCAACAAAAAATTCGCAGACTTTAATGAAGTCAGGAATGACAGGTAAGGGCTCTCAATTAATATTGTTTTTACAGTAATCTTTTATAATAACTAAATTCATTGATAGCATATGTAAAGATAATTATTTCACTATTTTATCTGTATTAATCAGGAATATCCATATGTCTGACTGATCTGTTGTATGTTGAAATTTGGTTGATAATAAATTGAAAACAAATTTTTATAAAATGAATAGTATTCTATTTAAAATTTAACTTGCACATTTCTTTTAGCTACAGTCTAATCTGGTAAAGTCTTGTATTGCATTTATAGTTTATAAAAGATTATCCAATTAAAATTGAATCCAGTTTGCAATACAATTTTTCAATAAAAATGGAATACAATTTCATTTGAACTGATGATTGAGAACTGATGATTGAACTGATGAAAAATTGAGAATTGAATCTGCACCATGAATGGTGCAGATTCAATTCTCAATTTTTTGCTTTAGTCTTATTTGTTCCAGGCATGTTTGGATATTTATTATTGAATCTTGCAGATAGCTGTACCAAGGTATTGCTATCTGCATCAGGGTAAACATGATGAGGCTGTGGATCCTTTCTGTAAGGCAATTCAGTCGAGCATGTGTTTTGTTGTTTGTGCTGCTAACGTGGCAGTAATATGCCTTAAGTGTCTCTGCATAAAAGATGCAGCCTATTATGTAGAAGAATGGCAGTGACATTTCTGCACTTCACTGGCCTGTATTCCATTATTCATTCTGAACAGCTGAATGAATATGTTGCTGTCAGTTTAATTACATCCATTTGAGTGTATACTGTTTGAGCAAGTGCAATGCCGATGGCATTCTTTCTCTTGCTCAGGCTACGCATGAGGGAGAATAAATTCAAATTGAGTAAGGATGGTTTCAGGGGAGATGCATAGAAGTGGCTTTAGCCAGCGGATAGTTGATTGTTGGAACAAACTTCCATCTGTTGTTGAGGAAATGCAAATAGTTTGAATAAATTATAGAAAGAACTAGACAAACTATTAGAGAGGCTGGAGTTTTTTTTTTTTTTTGGGTGATGCTGCATAAGCTTTCTTTCTTACATCATAATGCCGCTACCAGCCAACGTCCATTTACTGTCCAACTTTAAACTCGCAGAACTAACTTTTCATCTTCCTCGTTTATTCATTCAACTGCCATTTTCTGGAACAACCTTTCTTCATATGTATTTCCTAAAAATTGCAGTCTACAGAAGTTCAAGTCCAATGTCAACAAATATCTTCTCAACCTCCAACCCAAGCAGGGTACTAAGTACTATAGGTTCTAATACCTCTCCTTTGGGGTTTACATAAAAAAAAAAAAAATATTTCATGAAAATATTTACTGAATGGAAATGGCATAATATTGTGATTGACTCCCTATGGTGCATCATTTTTATATTAATATATTTAGCATACTATTAAGTAAATTATTATTCCATATTGTTCAGAAAACATGATTTTCTGCATAGTAGGAGTACATCATGGTATTACAATCAGTTGTCTGCGGTATCATCAGAGAAATATTCTGCACAAGCTATAGATTCCCGGTTTATTCACTTGTATAATGAACTTATTTTTAGGACTCAGCTAAATTAATATAATTCTGTATATGAAACATCTAGATAATTATTGGAAATTTCTGTAAAATGAATGACTTATTGTTTCCTTTTATGAAAAATATTTATTTCTTATTGCATTTAGTGTTTAATAATAGTGTCTAGTGTTTTTGTGTTTAATAATAGTTATAATAAATGTGTATTACTGTGGAGAAAGTTAAATTTTTCACTTTTCTAGCTATTCCCCATCATCCTAATCCTTTTGCTGCCAAAAACATGTATTATGATGAACGCTGGGTTCAAAAGCAAGAATTTGGATTTTCACGGTGGCTGAATTTTATTTTGGCACCACCAGAAGGCTTTTCTACAGTAAATGAAATGGATAAAGGTATACATTTCTTTACTCTTCCACCATTGTTTTTAAATGAAATATGTAGATGGAATTATTGTTTCCCCCTTTTTTTATAAGTAAAATTTTGTTATTAATCATCAGAATATCCAGTGGGTGTAGAGGTCACCATGATAGTATAAATCAATCCTTCTATTACAGCCTTCCATCCACTATTATATTCACCTTTCATCCTTGCTATTTCACTATTCCTTTCATCTGCTGTGATGCTTCCTGTTTCCTGCTAGATTTTTATCCCTGTATAGAGCAAATCCAACTTTCCACTAATGCTTTCTTAACACCACTGATCCCCATCCTCTTGTTGTGCCTGTAGGCCTATTGCCTTTAATTTTTTTATTCAGATATCTGCTAAGCTAATCTTGCTTCTCTCATCCTTTCTACATGCACCTACCACTTTAAGTTTGCTTATCTGTTATTGGACGTTGGTTACATCAGTATTTTTTTTTGGATCACATCATTATTATTGATGGTATTTGTAGTATGGTCTTACCATTGCTTTCATCCATTGGTTCCCTTTATTTTTTTTAAATAAAAGGAACCAATGGATGAAACCAATGGAAAAAAATTATCCTAAGGTTTCCTTAGGATCATTTTTATTAAATTATGAATGTGTCCTTGTGGAAAACAGTAAGATATTTTGTTTCTTAAAAATTTAGAATAGTAATACATATTCATTTAAAATATTTTCAATAAAAAAAATTTTAAATAGTAAAGTATTTTAGATTCACTCATATCAAACTTAACTTTTGAAGACTTGTTTTCTTCAGTTTCATTCAGCTTGTTACATTTTATTTTATTCCTTTGTTAAAGCCACATTTACTTATTTCATACATTGTTGTTATGATTTAATTTGTGTAAACCCCTCTAGCTTGGTTGTACCGGGGTTATTACCCCTACTTTATTTGACCAGTATTCTGGGGGGGGAGGGACTTGCATACATAACCAAATTTAGATAAAATTTTTGTATGTGGCTTAAATGACTGCCATTTCTCACTGCTGAGTGAAAGTGGTATGTGTTGACATGGAAACATTGTCATTATTGATTAATCAAAAAGCTTGACATCACTGTTGTTAAAGCAGTTATTAATAGTAATGTAAAGCATTATATAGTTTTTTTTTTTAATTCTGGCAACAGCATCTCTCAGTTTGGCAATTTTATTGCATTGCTAAGTGATGTGCCCCAGTGGAACTGCATCAGAGTTCAAATAATTTTGTAAACATTCCTTACTAGCAATGGTGAACATATTAACACATTGTGCCATCTGCTCCATGTGTAATACATGGCCCACCCAATCTAAGTAGCATTAGCATTAGTGGAGGCATATGATGCAAGACAGCAAGCTTATGCAGCATCAGCAAAAAAACCACCCATTTCACCCCTCCATTTGTTCCAAATGCCTGTCCAGCTCAGCCTTAAATTTATTTAGACTATCAACTTCCACAACAAAAGATGAAAGTCTGTTCCATCAATCAACTACCTGCTGGCTAAAGGCAAATTTCTGCACATTTATTCTACAACTGTCTTTCCTCAATTTGAATCTATGTCCACGAAGAGCAGTGTCCATTGATTACCATTCTCTGTTGTCTCCCACTCAACCATCCCTTTATCCATTGTATCAACTTACCCTTAATGCCATACTTATCCAGTTTGTACAGCAGTTTTCCATGTGCAGCAGTATCAAAAGCTCTCCTGAAATCCAAGTATATGATATCAAAATTATTTTTGGCATTCAGTTCCTTTGTGACCACATCATAGTATCCAATAAAATTGGTCACACAAGACTTCCCTTTAACAAACCCATGCTGTGTCTTAACTATTGCTGCAGTCTTGTCTAGATGATCCTGCAGTGCTTCTTTAACCAGTGATTCCATTATTTTCCCTGGAACACAAGTTAAACTAACAGATCTATAGTTACTTGTCACCTTTTGAACCCCCTTTGTGAATTGGTGATACATTTGCACACCTCCAGTCCATGGGAAACTCCCCTGAGTCGAAGGAAGCTCTCATAATTATGCAGCAAAGAATGTGGTTTGCTTACATTCTTTGCTGCTGCCTTTAATATAACTGGATATATCCCGTCCACCCCAAGGTTCCTTTTTTATGTTTTACTTCAACAATTTCTCCTCCAGTTTGCTCTCAGTTATTACAAAATCACTTAGCTCCGTGTTAGAGTTTGATAAACTTCTGGCACTCCGCTCTTTGAATAACTCCTCATGTGTGAATGAAAATACTCATTCAGTTTATCAGCTGCCCTAGCATGATCATCAATAGTCAACCCATCTATGTTAAATGGTGCAATCTGATTCATCCCTTTCCTTCTAGAGTTTACATAAGTAAAGAACTCTTTGAATCCTTTGCCAAGGATTTCTCGTAATCTGTCTTTGCCCGCCTAACCTCCTTTGTGACTTGATTACAGACTAGTTTATATCTGCCATAGACTTCTGTGTCACCTGATACTTTATATGCATACATTTTTCTTCTCTACCACAAGCCTTATTAGTTCATCTGACATCCATTTAGGCCTAAACCTTGAACAATATTTTTTAGTTGGAATGAAAAGCCTAATAGCTTCCAGAATTAAGTCCCTGAAGGCTTCCCATTTAGAATTCAATGTTGGTAACATCATCAGTTGATCCCACTGTACAGAATTTAAAAACTGTCTGCGACCTCTGTAGTCACCTTTACGAAAGCAAAAGCCGTTCCCTTTATCCTTGATGGTAGTTACATCTTTAATTAATTCCCACATTAGTACATTGTGATCACTCATCCAGTGTTTCCTTTATCTGCAAATTCTTAATGCAAGAATAATCACTGCTGATAATCATATCAAGAGTATTACTCCCTCTGGTTGCTTCTCGAACATGTTGCTGTAGAAAACAGTCATCCAATAAAGCCACAAAAGTCTTGCTAATGTGCAAATGACCAACGCACAATTTCCAATCAGTATTTGGAAAGTTAAAATCTCACATTATAAGATATTCTGATTTACTGGCCCACTGTATTTCTCTGCACAATTGCTCATTATACTCATCAGATTCATTAGGCCTATAACACATATCTACTCATTTTTCCTTTCCCAATGCTTATGTCACACCAAACAGACTCAACATTGCATTGTCCACCAACATCAATTGGATGTACCTCCTTAGATTGTGTTTCTTAACTAACAGCATAACCCATCCTCCCTTCCTGTCCTGTCTATCCTTCCTGTACACATTGTACTCCCCAAATTCAATTCTGCACTGCTCATGTCTGTGTGACACCACGTCTCTGATATCCCATCTAGACTAGCACATCAAATTTATTAACTATACTCCTAGCATTGGTGTACATGCAAGTATACATGCACCTGTTTCTACTCTTAGTTACTCTAACACAGCCCATGTATTTTTTTGTTCCACTATGACTCCCAGCAGACATGGAAATCTCCATTGCTTTGCTTTCCAGGCTGCTGCTCATTTTAATAGCAGCACTGCAAGAATCACTTTTGCCTCTGCCTGTGGCCACTGTTAACCTTTTAGTCTGTGTATCTCCACCCAAGCTAGCAGTTTTCTGTTCCACCTAACACCGCCTCGATAGCATCAGCAAATATTCTTGCAATCTTTCTATTTAAGTGTACCCCATCCCTGTTGAAGCAGTCTCTCCTGTCAACAAGCACAGACTAGGCTGAAAAAAATTCTACCCCTTGAGCCTTGCACAGTCTCTCCAGTGCCGAATTGATTGACAAGACTGTCATCATGTACTCCCTCCTGTTGCGTCTGGGCAGAATTGCAGACACTTTCACATTCAACCCTAACTTGCGACTTTTTTTCAACATTGATCTGTACTTGTTGAGTAAATCTGCAGATCTCTTACTCTTAATGTTATTAGTTCCAACGTGTACAATATCGCCTTTCGTGCCCTTAAAAGATATCTGCTCTACAATGTCATCAACTTCCTGGTAGAAATACCCTGTTCTTGTTCCACCTATCCTTCTTGCATAGTATGTTTCCTGTCTCCCTGACAGTAGTCACTAACAATAACTAGTTCCTTTGGCACCAGCACATTCTGCCTTGGAGAATGCCTCTGTGTTGCCTGATGCACAGGAGTGAGCTCTGCTCTTGAGCTGGGCAGCTGAGAGCTTGATGGATCTTTCATATTAATTTCTTGAAGGGCATTTACCCTACACCTCAAGCTCTCATAAATGCCCATCAGAACACTGAGTTGGTGCCTAATTTCTTGACACTCTAGACACCCAGCACACAGAAAGGTATCCTCCTTTGCTAGATCATGTCTTGTTTCAGAAAGGTTGGCAAACATTTCGCACATTTTTTTGAGACTGATGCATTGGAGAATTGCCCCATTCATTTTTACTGAGTCACAGCACTCTCACTAGTCTGTGATCTTTGCTTTGCAGCTCTGGTCTGGGTCATGATTTCCACTTAAATACAATTTAATTAACAATGAAATTTAATAACATTAATAATATTTTTGATTAATTGATAATACTATAATAAGCTAACAGGTTCCTAACGAGTGCTTCGTATTACGCTATCTAGTTTTACTTTATACCTTACGCTATCAGTTTGAGATATATATACGTTACGCTATTTCTTATTAACTACAATATGGTGGCTAGTTCAACAATATTGGACAACAATATTAACTTCCAAAATCACTAGTTTAAATTCAAATTCAAAAGTTTAAATCCCATCTAAGTAGCATTACTGTAATGATCTTCACTTGTCCTCATTGCAAATCCTGTTGACCTCTGTAAACAGGCATTTGTGCCAATTACACTTAAATTTTGATCCAGGGATTTTGAAAATATACCTATTAAAGTGTTCGTATAGGAGAGTATCCATTTTGCAGAGGTTGTTTAACATGTCATTTCTAATACTTCTAGCTGGGAGCCAACACGAGTGTCCACAACAGAGGGGTCCCTTTTAGAGAGATGTTCATTAACACTGGGGCGACGCACCAGTGGATCACTGCTCTAATGTCCACTGGGCAAAGTGATCCACCGGTGGGTCGCTGCAGCTAATTTTCATCAGACATTGTGACCCACAGGTGTCTTGTTGTGCTGTGTCTTGTTCAGTTTTGGCATTAAGTACCCAGTGTTTAAACACTTTATTGGATTCACCCATCCTCCATATATATTTATCTGTCAAGTGTCAGCCCAGGATCAATATTTTTTTTATTTTTTGAGGTTTTTGTGGGGTATATAAAATTATAGTAGTTGGAATAGAAAAAGGAACCAATAGTTGACAGTTTTATTTCAAATATAATTATTTTTGTTTACAGTGAATTATGTTGAGGCATTCCAGATACAAAGCGGGTTGATTTTTGCAATCTTGACAAAATGTTTTAACTTTTTTTGCCTTCCGGTCTGCTTCTTTCTTTCCTTCTTGTAACACTCCCTGCAATGTTTCCTAACTTTCCTTGCTTGACCTTCCACTTTACAAAAAGTATGAATTCTGCCAGGCGTCTTTGTTGCTTTTGTAGTAGTCTTGCTATTCAATAAACTGTATATTATACTTTCTTGGAATTGAAGGATGGATAGACTATTATTTGTCCCAAATTTACTCTGTACCACCCATGCATTGACTAGCATGGCACCAAAGATGATCTCCATTGCAGCTTTTTTATACTATTTTGTAGTTTTACTCAGGCTGCTATAATATGATGCCATATGGTCAGATATATCCACTCCCTTCTTTGCTTGATTGTGGCTGATGATAATATCGGGTTTCTTGATTTTTTTTTTTTTTCCCTTCCTTTCTATTCTTTCCTGTCTCAATAATTTTACACTGAGTTTTGCATGTTGTTAGTGTCATTACTGGTCTTTTATCAATCCTCATGAGCAATTGTCTCCCCGTTTCATTTTTTCCCCTGTAATATTCCTTGATATTCCTTTTCGATTGCTTCTTAGAGTCCCACAGGTGTAAAAATTATCCGAATAAAGAATATGTTCTTCATTGAGCAGATTAGCAATCAGTTTCATTGAGATGGCATGGGAATGTCCTTTACCTTCCACTGATTCACCCTTTCCGGGGTGCCTCTGTAGCCAGGTGGGAAGGAGCAGTAGTGCGTATCACATGCTTCTTGATTAGACCAGGGTTCGAGCCCGTCACCACCAAATACGGAAGATGCGGAAAGGTCAGGGAATGATCACCACATATCCCGGAGCAATATGGCCTTAGTTGCTAATGCTCCTAAAAACCAAAACAACAACAACCCTTTCCGGTATAAATAGAGATTTCACGAGTATCTCCTTTGGGCAAACATAATTTATAAAATTTGATCCCATATTTATGAAATTTGTTAGGGATGTACTGGCGAAAGAGTAGCATCTGTTGGGTTCAGTCACCATCATCTGAAGGATATCATTGGTTAGAAGCAGTTTGTATGTGTGGTAAGGTTGGTTCAAATCAACATCAACAAGGATTTCACCATTTTTATTATATTCATTAATTGAAATTTTAGTTTTTCCTACCTCTTGCTAAATAACATTTTTCAGACTTAGATGCATTGGAGATTACTTGAGAATTTGGATCATTGATTTCATGATATTTATCACTTTCATCAGATTCTTCTGTGGTTTGGATCTTATCATCGCCATCACTGTAATTGGAATATATGTCTGAATCATCTAATTCTGACCTGTCGTCGGATTCATCACTAAAGAAATATTGTCGCTTCTCTTTTGTCCACAAGTCCAACTCTGTTCTTGGTGTCCCTGGACGATTTTCATCATGATTTTGGGCACCTCTTTCTTTCAAAAGAGGTACATCTGAATCATCACTATCACTTATATTCATCAAACATTCATCTTTAGCTCGTTTTCCGTAAAAAGAGGAGGGGTTCATTTCAAAACTTTTTAGAAATAGGGGTATCTATAAATACGACAAATGAAAATTCGAAATATCTAAAAAGTTTACCTCGATCTCTAGATTATAGTGATAAATGAAATGTTCTCCACACGTGCACATATTTGAAATGAATCAGTATGGAGGCAATAACTATTGTCAGTCTCGCAGAGTATGAACAAATTGGAAAACAATGCTCATGGCTGTACCAGGAAGTAATTCGACCATGCGCATTGGTGACTCACTGGCGCTTATCCCCGTTCATTGATAATAATTAGCGCCACAGGGCGGGGTGAACCACCAGTGGGTTGCTATCAAATTTTCACCAAAAAACAAGTGACAACCTATTTTTCTTGCACATACTGTGCTATTTGTCACTTAAATGAACCGAATTATAAAAAAAACAGTCGTCATTTGGGAAATAAAAGTTGAGTCTGTCTCTTAGATAACATGCATTTATTTAACTAAAGTTAAATAAATGCATGTTAAGGGAGGTTTCACTGTACTTTATAATATGCTTCTACAAAGTTATTGAATCCTAAATACAAATTCTTGCTACATAACTGCCAACCCAATCGCATTCATGAATGTGTGCATGATTTTCTTTATGCTTTAAAAACTGGAAAATGTTTGCTTTGAGTACTGTATGCAGCTATGAATTTTCAGTTTCTAGTATTAGCCATATGGTATAAGGAAGTTCCAAGTTTTTCCTGTATCAGTTAAAAAAAAACAACTGTTTTTCCATTTGCATTAGCCAAAAAAAAAAAAAAAATAATAATAATCCCATTTCACACATCCATTCGTTCTAAAAATTTGTCCAGTTTTTCCTTGAATTTATTTAGCTTCTAAACAATTACTCATTGTGTGTAAATCCCAAATCTGGCCTACCCTGGAATGTTGGTCCCGCATCTGGGGTAGGTGCTCCCAAAGTCTTCTTGACTCATTTCAAAAGAGGTAGTCAGGTTAATTAACAATCCATCTCTTATATGCTCTGTTTTGTAGACATTTTTGTTTCTGCTTCTTGCTTTTTCTCTAGATACTTCTGTAGGCACTGTTCTTCTGAATTGGAATCTGTAATTTTCCCACTCTTTTCCAAATTACCTCAAACAGTCAGTATGTCTTACTGTCCAACTTCAAACTCACAGAATTAACTTTTTCTCATTTATCCCTGCTACTTCTGTTTTCTGAAACAACCTGAACATTCATCCCTAAAATTACAGTCTATAAAAAATTCAAGTCTAATGTCTACGCAGTACTAAGTATTGTGGGTTCCAGTACCTTTTGAAGGGAGACTATGTAGAAAAGTAGGATATTTCAGTGAAGTGTCATGCCATGTAACAATCCTATCTCATGGATTTTATTTCTGAATTGCACCTGTATTTTGTTTTGCTTACTGATTTAATGAAAACAAATGTTTAATATTGGTTATGTATGCAATCTGCATTGCAGTGTGGAGTAATGAGCACAAATCTGAGTGGGGGCTGCATGGTTAGTATTAAATTTTTAAGCTACTTTTATGCTATCCTGCACAACTACAATATTTAAAAAATTTAACATAAGGTTAAAATGAGTAAAGTACAATCTAGTGACTTTTCTTATTTTAATATAGTTAATCTATTATTAATTTTTTTTAATGATTGTAATTGTGCAAGATAGATTAAAATGTATTTTAATATTAACCAATACAGTGTTTGGCGTTTCTTCTCAAATTCAAATTAATCTTTAATATTAATATATTTTTTATATTTATAAATTTTAATAATTTAGTTTGTTTCCAGTTGATGCAGTCAAACTGTGGGTGGAAGGAACTAGGGCTATTCCAATTCGAGCTCCAACTAAAGAAGAAATGTCTTTAAATTTATATACTGCAATAAAAAGACTGAATCTTTTAAGAAGCACATCATGCATGCTTTATCAGTCTCAGCCTATAGTTATAGTAATTTCCCAGTTAGAGACAGAAATTGAGACTAAAAAAATCATTGTTAGAAAAGATAAAGATCTTCATGCTGACTTGGGTAAGATCTGTTTCTGTTTTTTTTTCATAAATTGTGGAAGTATTTTAAAAGCCATATATTTTTCATTTAAACTATTGTTGTTTAAGACCTAAGTTATTTAATTTCTTGAAATCAGTTACAATAAGACCTTGATTATCTGTGGTGAATAGGCCTGAGACTGTCTCAGGGATAACAGACATCTCTAATAATAAAAACAACTTTTTTTCTTTTTTTTTGCTAAAAAAAACCCCAAAAAACTGTATGGTATTTATTATCCATAAAACGATGCAGTAAAAAGATGTATGGAGTAATTTTAAAAGTTTTTATTAAACCAACCAGTACTTTAGTAGATATGTATAAAATATGCATTATATGTAGTATGTACTAAAGAAATTTGTAATTTTATTTTCTCATGTCATTTAATTAAACTATTTAAAAAAGTTCTATATGCACTGGCTGATGCAGTTGCATTTTTATACAATGCTGTTGTTTTTATTATTTATACAGCCATACTAAGGCCATATGGCACTGTTATATTAAATGCATAACATTCCATTTGTTATGATTCCCAGAAAATTCAAAAGAAAATTCCATCCATAAGATTAAGATGGTCACTGTTAATGCAAGTTTGAGCAAGTTCATTCATGTAGTGAATTAGCAAAATGCATATTATTCAAATTGTGTACTTCACCATGCACTAAATTTGAAATAAATTTTGAAAAATTTTCAAAATAAAGTGAATGATATCATCTAATATAAGCATATTTTTCAAATTTTTTAAAACTATTTATACCTGTACTAAACAGAAATATGTGCGCATGCATATTTTAAATTTTGTGTGTGTTTAATAGTTTTTAACCTGGAAAATGGAAGTGCTAACAGCTTCATCTTTATATTTTATGCCTATGTTTTTTAATTTTCAACAGAATTAATTTTTTTTGAAGGCATTAAAACATAGCATTTTTAAATCTTTAATTTTTTTATTAAAAACTAAAAAAAAAATTCATATAGTAAGTATTGCAATCCATTAAAAAAAAAGTTGAAACATTGGCATACTCTTAGCAGAATTAAAAAAAAAAAAAAAAAAAATATATATATATAACCTTTTCCAGATATTAAGAAGAAAGTTTACACTTGTCAGGCGTAGTGCCACCATGTTTGTAACAGTTAGGGCACCAGGACTGATTAATGGATCACAGGATAGGTTTATAAAGGGGAAGTGCTGACCAATGTAGTTAATTATTTACTGCAATTTCAGCAGCAAAGCTTTTGATATGTTTCCTCATAAAAGGCTATTTATATAAGCTGGAGCAAATTGGGATTACCGGTAAGATTCTTTATTGGATCAAGGACTGGCTAGAAGACAGGAGACAGTAGTAATAAATGAACATTCCTTGTGGTGGACCAGTGCAGCAAGTGGAGTTCCTTAGAGATTAGTATTGGGGCCACTACTATTTCTCATCTTCCTTAATGACTTTGATAAAGGTGGGCAGGCTGAGTTGTCAAAGTTTGCTGTTGATTCAAAAGTTTTCTGTAAAGTGGTCAGTAATCAGTGCCATTTTTCTTCAGAGTGATTTAGGTTGGTTCTGCAAATGGTTTGCCATGCTGGTCCAGTGCGGGTTAGCAGATCGACTGCATTTAGCAGTCAGGGGCTTGAACCCCGGTCTACTCAAAGAGAGTGTGCTACTGCATTGTAGTTTATTGCTTCTAAATGTAAAGTTTTACACTTAAGTAACAGAAATCTTCCTGTTACTTAGGAGCTTGGGGAGCCAGGTGGGTAAGGTGCCTGCCTGGCAACCCAAAGGTCGCGGGTTTGAATTCCGCCTCGGTCTAGGATAAAAGTACTGCAAAAACCTTGGGAGGTGCACTATGGCCACAGAAGCCGATGCGCCAACAACTACCAAAAAAAAAAAAAAAAAAAAAAAGGAGCTTGGGGGTTGAGAGTGGATTTAAGTGGTTCAGGAGGAAAAAAAAAACAAACCTAAGAGGTTAATGATTCAGTCAGACATGAAATTTTCTATGTAGTGTAAACAAATGGCTAGGAAGGCACAAGCATCTTGTTTGTGATACATGAGATCTTCACAAGTAGGGAAAAGGATGTCGTTGTTCATCTATATAAGACAATGCTGAGATGCATTTGGAATGTGTTTGGGTCTGGAGACCATATTTGAATAATGATATAGAAAGGGTTTAAAGAACGACAATCAAGAAGATTAGTGAAGTGTGCTAATCAATGCCCATATGAAAAAAAAAAAAAAAAAATTTGAAGGTGAGGACCAAAAGTTTGGCAACTTGGTGGGGGGGGACCTGATAGAAGTATATATTTATACCTCTATCAGGTATAACTGTACAGTTAATTTGGCCTGTGAAGATATTCCTCCCATTTTTGTTATCCTAGTGTTTATCACACAAGACCACTTAAGTATGAGCTTATGTAGCATCATCCAAAAAAATAAAAAATAAAACCACAATTTGTCACGTCCATTGCCTCTAAAGGTTTGTCCAGTTTCTCTTAAATTTATTTAAGCTATCAACTTCCACAAAGACAGATGGAAGTTTGTTCCAGCAATCAACTATCCGCTGGCTAAAGGAAAATTTCTGCACATCTGTTCTACAGCTGTCTTTCCTCAATTTTTAATTTATGCCCTCTCAGGTATGTAATCTGAGCAAGCAGAAGAATCGTGTCAGAATTCAGCGTGCTGAACGCATTCAAGGCCTTATACACCTCAGTCAGATCACCCCACATGTCTCTGGCCTTCAGCCATGCAATTTGCAGAACATAGCCTTTCTTGTTAAAAGGACCCACCTTCGCTCCCCTCACCAATCTTGTTTCCTTTCTCTGTACATGCTCAAGCAACTGTACATCCTTAATAAAATGAGACCTCCAGCCCTGTACGCAGTACTAAAGGCATGGCCTGACTGTTGCCTTATACAAAGGGATAATCACCTCCTTTTTCCTTGCTAGCAAAATTCCTGTATATCATTGACAGTACCCCACGTCCTGCTCTGGCAGTCTGTCTGCATTTCTCAGAAAACTTCATATCTGATTGCACAATTACTCCCAGGTCGTTTTTGTATTCTACCACCCTAAGTGTAGTATCAACATATAACCCCAGATGCAGTACTTTGCATTTGTCAATGTTAAACTTGTGGCAACAAGCCTGATATACCTTCATCAATATCATTGATAAATATACAAAACAACAGCGGCGGGCCCAACATCAGACCTTGGACTCCACTAATAACATTAGTCCACGAAGAGCAGTGTCCATTGATTACCACTCTCTGTCGTCTCCCACTCAACCTTCCTTTTATCCATTGTAGCAATTTGGCCTCAATGCCATACTGCTCCAATTTGTACAGAAGTCTTCAATGCACAACAGTGTCAAAAGCTTTCCTGAAACCCAAGTATATGATATCAAAATTATTTTTTGCATCCAGTTCCATTGTGACCACATCATAGTATCCAATCAAATTGGTCAGAATCTTTCCTGTTAATAAGCACAGACAAAGCTGAGAAAAATTCTACCCCGCGAGCCTTGCACAGTCTCTCCAGCACCAAATTGATTGACAAGGCTCTCATCATATACTACCTCCTATCATGTCTGGGCAGAATTGCAGACAATTTTAAATTCAACTCTAACTTACAGGGTTTTTTCAACATTGACCTGTACTTGTTAAGTTATTATCCAATGTCCTACTCTTGATATCATTAGTACCGACATATACAACAATATCACACTTTGTGCCCTTAAAATATTATTTGCTCTACAACATCATCAATCTTTGCCCCTGGCAGACATACCTTGATCCTGTTCCACCTATCCTTTTTGTACAATATATTCCCCGTTTCCCTGACAATAGTGTCTCCGAAAACAACTAGTTCCTCTGGGACCAGTGCATTCTGCCTTGGGGATTGCTGCTGTGTTGCCTGATCTTCAAGTGCAAGCTTCTGGCGCTGATGTGGTCAGCTGAGAGCTTGATGAGCCCCTCAATTTAAATCCTTTGAGGGCATCTGCCCTATTCTTCAAGCTTTCATATTGGCCCAATCAACACTTGAGTTGCCACTTGAGTTTCTCACACTTGTTAAATCGAGCACACACAAAGACATTACACTTGGCAATATCATGTCCCATTCCTGATTACTCCACAAACATCAAACAAGCATTAAACAACCACCCATCTCAATTCTCCCCTGAACCACAGCACTCCCACTAGCTTGAGCCTTTTGCTTTGCAGCTCTGGTCTGAGGCATGATTTCAATTCAATTAAAATTTCAATTCCAATACAATTAAAAATATAACACTAACTAAAGCTCAGATTCAACAAGCACATTGACAAACTCATCATGCGGTGCACCTGAAATGGAGAGCAAAACAACACCTGCATTACGTCTCAGACAGGATTACAGCAACAAAATATGTCAGGACCATTATATACTCTCCACTACTTTATGCAGCTGAGATCTGGGCATCAGCAGCACCTACGATTAGAAAATCCATCTGGGCATCGGAATATTGGCTTCTCAAATGGGTAACTCTACAAGCATAGGTTACCACCCCCATGTTCATACAACTGAAATGGTCCAGGCTCTGGGAATCCTCAGACTGCCCTCTCATTGACAAAAAAAGACTGATAATCACAGTAAAGATGTTGATCGGTCTGATCACATCTCCTTCATTCTGGGATCTCTGTAGCTGGAGGATTCCACCCACCCAGCTCAGAGCCACCCCAACTATTTGTCCCCTTCATTCACGCCTACACCTATTAGATCGTTTCCTACCATACCAGATGTTCGGATGAATCCAGGACATCAACGCTGACCTTAAGAAATTTGCTGTCAACTGACGATATAGACGTGGGATACTCGGCCCAATACCCTCCATGGACTGCGAACTTTCAGCTGCATCTGACAATTACCAAACCCTGTAACTAATACAAGGAATGGCGACCACAGCGGATGTAGTGCCACCACCTCTTGACAAAGTGTTGCAACCCATCACAACCGTCTAGACGGAAGAGAAACTGCCTCGGTTGGAGACCTCTTCTGTGAATTAATTAGTGAGCATAATGAGAAAAGAGCCTGACAGTGCTCTTGCTGCTCTCTCCCATGAATTGTGAGGATAATAGTCACTACTGTAAATTGTATATGTATTTATCATTTTCGTTTTATCCCTGTATCATTTAATGTCATCTTGTTTTTGTTCTTAAATGTCTTATGGTATTTAATGTTTTTGTAACACCTCTTAAATGTAAACCTCTGGCCTTTTGGCCATGAAGGGAAAGTTGCAATCCTTAATCTTGTAACCAGTTGCAATCAAATGTTGCAATAATGATTCTCTCTCTCTCTCTCTCTCCACAATGCAGTTATAACACTTCATATATATATATATATATATATATATTTCAGCATGAGTTTTATCTCCAACCAAGTTATGTTATATGAATTTCGTATCTCCTATCAAGTTATATGTATTAAGTTATAACACTACGTTTGTAAAATTAAGTCATATGTATTAATTTAAAAAATTAGATTTTTAAAATCTAAGTAGTTATAATAGATAATAAATTTAACAATCTATTGCCACTCAAGTGGTTCAAACTCACACTTGTTATCTATGCCAAATCACTGATTCTAAAATCTCTGCAAATATTACTGTCGTACATTACGATCTATGTGACAAGTTAAATTATTAAATCACATAAGTAGCACTATAATTTAAAATCCTCTGCTGATACTGATTACACTGCTACAAGTTTCGTAGAACAACCAGTATCTGCTATATCGATATGAAAAACAATGGCGGCAGATTCGAATGCTATTGTCGATACAATGCCAGCAGAAATTGACTCTGAGAAATCAAGTACAAACAACTTGTACAAAGAAATAGTGGGCCAGTAAATCAATGTCTTATAATGGGGATTTTAACTTTCCAGATATTGAATGGAACTTGTGGGTTGGTCACTCACAATTGGCAAGAATTTGGCGTATTTATTGGATGACATGTTTTCTAGAAACATGTTAGAGAGGCAACAACAGAGCAGTACTATTGATTTGATTATTAGCAGTGATTCTTCATGCATTAAGATTCTGCAAATACAAAAACTACTAGGTGGCAGTGATCACGGTGTACTGATGTCGAATTTACTTAAATATGTAACTACCATCAAGGGAAAGGATTTTTGCTTTTCTGAAGGAGACTACAGTAGTCTCAGACAGTTTTTAATTTCTATATAGTGGGACCAACTAATTTAACTAACAACAAATTCTAAATGGGAAGCATTCAGGGATATAATTATAAAAGCTAGTAGGTTTCATATCAACTAAAATACATCTCAAGGTTTAGACCTAAATGGATGTCAGATGAACTTTTGAGACATGTGGCAGAGAAGAAAAATGCATGTAATGCATATAAATTATCAGGTGACACAAAGCCTATGTTAGATATAAACTTGTCTGCAATCGAGTAACAAAGGAGGTTAGGCAAGCCAAGAAGATTACGAGAAGTCTCTGGCAAAGAATGCCAAGAAAAACAGCAAAGTCTTCTTTACTTATATTAACAGTGGAAGGAAGGGGTTGAATTACATTGATCCATTTGATGTCGATGATTTAACTGTTGATAATCCTGCTCAGGTTGCTGACAGGCTGATTAGGTATTTGCATCTACATTCAGATGAAGAATTCTTTAGGGAGGGGAATGTCAGAAATTCATCCAACTCTAAGATGGAGCTAAATGATTTTGTGATAACTGAGAAGAAAGTGGAAGAGAAATTTAAGTTAGCATTAGCAAAGGCACATGATGCAAGAAAGCAAGCTTATATAGCATTAGCCAAAAAAGGGAAAAAAAAAAAAAAAAATCCCTTATTTCACCCATCCACTCATTCCAAATGTTTGTCAAGTTCTGCCTTGAAGCTAAGCTATCAAAGTTTACAAAAAAAGAAAAGTCACCTGGGATGGATGAGATCTATGCAACTATATTAAGGAGACAGAAAAGGAGGTAAGCAAACTCTTAACAATAGCCATAATTATGAAAGTATCTTTGGACTCAGACTAGGTCCATGTGGACTGGAGATGTGTGAATGTATCCCCAATTCACAAAGAGGGATCAAAGGGTGACACAAGTGAATACAGACCCATCTGTTTAACTTCTTTTCCAGAGAAAATAATGGAAAATAAGTAATTCAGATCATCTGGGCAGAAATGCAACTATGTATGGATTTGTTAAGGGGCAGTTGTCTGATCAATCCTGAAATCCAAGTATACAATACTTGGATTTCAGGAAAGCTTTTGACTCTGTTGCACGTATGAGACTGCTGTACAAATTGTGGCATTAAGTGAAAGTTACTGCAGTGGATAAAGGGATGGCAGACTGGGAGAAGACAGTACTTTTAGTGGACACTGCTCATTTTGGACTAATGTTATTAGTGAAGTCCACAGGGTTTGGTGCTGGGCTCATTGTTGCTTCTCTGTTTATTAATGATAACGGTAAAGGTACATGAGGCTTAATGTCTAAGTTTGCAGATGAACAGATTGCTTTCTCAGTGAGCTCTCTATGAGAGCTAATTGCTGCAAGAAACATTGTGAAGTGTTGTATGTGCATCATCATTTGGGTTTGATGTCTGGCATTGAAAGATCTTTGAGATTGGCATTTAATTTGTAATCTATCATACAATATTAATTCACAACATATTACATAAGCTTCCTTCCTTCCTCATTTTGCCAATACTATACTGTGATTACTTGAAGGGGTTTCTGATGTACAAATTTTTAAACTATTTTATTACTGTTTTTTGATGCCTATAGTTTAAAAAAAAATATATATTGTTTATTTAAAAAGAAAATCTATTGTTTTCCTAGGGTTGCAAGTAGCAAAGGTTATTTTTGGGCTTTCTTAATGCCTGTTAAAACACTGAAATCTTTGTGCCATTTCAAATTTGAGAAATTGCCTTTGAAGAGACCTTTCATTCATTTTACTTGTTTTTAAAAACAGATGCAAGTCCCATGATAGAAATAATTAGTATTTACAGACAACAGTATTTAATAAACACATTTGGAAAATTTACTTTTGTAAATTTGGAATCTCATTCTGAGAGTTAAATCATCATTGGGTTGCCAAATGCTTTACTGATGATGATATGATTGCCTTGAGTGCTGTCATCACGTGACAAATAGACAGTATTATACTTTTTTTTTTTTGTCCCTTTTTAGAAAAAGGACTACTTGTTTGTAATGTATACTGAGGAAACTGGTAGTTGCAAAATATGAGAGATCACTGCCTTTGAAAATACTTTTCTTTCCTCTTGCTTTACCTGTTCTATAAAAATCATTTCAGGTCCTATTATAGAAATAATTACTATTTACAGGTAGATTAAAAGTATTTAATAGCTCAGAATTGGAAACTTTATTGTTTATTAATTAAAAGATCTTTGATTTAGTGCAATGTTAATCTAATGTGGAGAAGTCTGGTATTGGGTCGGGTACCTGCAGAAAACCATGGGTTACCCCCAATGCAGGACAGGTGTGGTTTCAATTTTTTAATGTAAATAATTTAGTATTAATAGTGAAAAATGAATCATTCTTCCTCAATTTGAATTTATGCTCCTGCATGTAGTCTGAGCAAGAGGAAGGATGCCATTAGCATTGAGTTTTCTCAGTTCATTCAAAGCCTTAACTCAATAAGATCAACTTGTAGGTGCTTTGTCTGTAGATGCTGCAATTTGCAAAACTGCCTTTCTTGGTAAGTGCTCCTTCCTTCCTAAAATGAGGCCTCCAGAGCTGTATCCAGTACTCAATAGGCAGTCTAACCATTGTCTTGTACAATGGGATAAACACCTCATCCCTGCTAGTGAAATTCCTGTATATTATTGCCAAACCCTGTGAGGTAATCTCTCAATCTGTCTGCACTACTGAGAAAACTTCATATCTGACTGTACAGTTACTTCCAGGTCCTTTTCATTTTCCACTATCTTGAGTGTATTACAGTATATGTTACTCTTGGAGTGCTGTTATCCTTGTGCATTACTTGGCATTTGTCAATGTTAAATTTCAATTGCCATTTCTGTGCCCATCTTCCTAATTTTTCTAGATCTTGTTGCATTCATTACTTTCATTAATCACCCTGCCAACCTTTGTATCATCTAAAACTTTGACATTAAGCTTGATATACCTTTATCTGTATCATTACTAAATGCAGAAAACAATGTGCCCAGCACTGAACTGGGGGACTCCACTAATAATGTTAGTACATGAAGAGCAGTGCCCATAGATAATCATTCTTTTTCTCCTGCTCAGCCCTCCCTTTATTCACTGCAGAAAGTTGCTCTTATGCCACACTACTCCAGTTTGTACAGCAGTCTTTTATGTGCAATAGTATCAAAAGCTTTCCTGACATTCAAGTATATAATATCAAAATTATTTTTTGCATCCAGTTCCATTGTTACTGTATCATAGTATCCAATCCTATTGGTCAGACAAGATCATCCCTTAACAATTCCATGCTGACTGCAGTCATGCACTCCTGTCTAGATGGTCCTGCGTTACTTCTTTAACTAGTGACTCCATTACAATTTAATTTAATACAATAATAATATCAAAAATTATTATCTGACACAGTGATAAAGTTTAAAGCAGAATTAGAGGGGCACTTTTTGCTGACGGGTTATAGCAGTGGTTTTCAACCAGGGTGCCGCAACAACATTCCAGGAGTGCCACGTAATTTGGGTTTAAGTTACTTAAACTTATTATTTTTTAATTTATATGTTTATTTCATTATAAAAAGGTGTACAGTATCTTTTTAATTTTATGGTGACCTATAATCGATGCTTACTTGGTACCTCTATATAAAGAATAAAATTATATACTGTATATATATATATATACACAGTGAATATATATATATATATACACAGTGAATATATATATATATATATACACAGTGAATATATATATATATATATATATATATATATATATTTGTATTATGAAATGTAATTTTTCTAATTATATTATTGTAAAAAATATCATATAACATATTTTTTAATATTATATATATGGTAGTAGTTGGATTTACCTTGAAGGTGAGGTATAAGCACGTGCCAACGGAAACTGGAAAAAATAATATATACACATGCAACATATAAAAATTATTAACATGTTAATTATGGGTATGTAGATACGTTGAAAGGGACTTTATCGAGGGCTAACTGTCCGTTTTATTACTATCTGTTTCTGTTATCATCATCAAGTCCAACAATATCCAAATGATAGTAAAAAGTATACATAAGTGTGGTATACAAGAATGGGAGTTCCAAAAACTTGATACCCAAGTGGGCATGCCCAAAAAATTTAAACTTTATTAAGATGTTAAGGTTATCAATGTATAATAAAGTATGATAAAATTTTGCCGTTGACTGGCATGATGACATTTAGCCCGACAGATAGCTAATTTACAAAATTAATAATTAGTATTACTAAGGATGAGATCCGTCCACTGTTATACTTATGTGTGGTAAGAGTTTAGCATTTTAATTATTAAATCAAAAAGATAGCATGTGCTAACAGAAGGTGAACGGTGGTAGAGTAGAGTATAGCTATAGTACCTCAATCCCCCTCGAATTACTAATAGTTCATGAGGTATGAAAAGTAGAGTTTTTTACAGCAGAAAGCAAGGTCAGTATAGGAAAAGGCAAAGCATAAGGTTACTTAGGATTAAACCGGGAGCGTAACTGCCCGCCTTATAGTAAGGGATCCTGGTTATTGATTAGGTACGAAAAGTTAGCAAGCATAAGCAGTCTGAGATATCTAAAAGGTCTAAAAGGATACGACTTACCACGTGTAATCAGACAGTTAGAAAGACCGAATAAAAGCGCGTATGTGATATATATGCGGCAATAGCAGTCTCAAGCGCCTACACAGGTGTTTGTAGTTAAAATCATTAAAATTTCTAAAATGCCGCTATTTATTTCAATTAATTCATTAGTATGTGGTGCCCTCTGTAGTTTTGTTATGTAAACTAATAGATGGTTCTCAAAGTAAAAGTAGAGTATGCAAAGAATATTTTCCTGCCCATGGAGTAAATATAGGTATGACTTTTTCAATGAGTGTAAGCTATATGTAACATACTCCATGGGTCGTACCTACTATATACATATATATACATGCCCAGCCAATTGCAAGGATGTCATCATGATGAGACCACGAAATGTAACCACCAAATTTAAGTGGTGTAAGTGCTGTTCAAAACTTTATCGATAATAAGCTGTGGGTTAATGTTATTGTTATGTCTTTTGTTAAGGGCTGCCAAAATAGCTTTATGTAGGTATATTTTAATGATGCCGTGTGGGAATTCGTTGTTTATTAATTTTAATCTGAAATTGTTAAGTGTATCTATAATATCATCTACCTTGCTGCATATGTTGGTTCTTCTAATACATTGCGTGATTATAATATTTCTGTGTATCCGTTTGGAGATATTGGAATTCCAATTAGTTAGGTCTATGGCATTAAATTGGAAATCGTTTCATTTGTCATAACTTGGTGTATATCATATTATTATTTATGCATATGTCTATATCTAGGTAGGTTGCTGATTTGGAACCATGTGTATTATAGTGCATTCCAACCTTAATTCGGGTGGTTAATGATTAGTGATTAATGGCTTCTGTTAGGAAATCAGGGTTGTTAAAAACAACCAAATCGTCTATATATCTGTATAGTAGGATGTCTTGCTTAAAGTTCTGTTCGAAATGGTGGAGATATAGGTTAGCGACTAGACTAGAGCTACAAGCTCCCATCGCAATGCCTATGTGTTGTCTATATGTGTTACTGCCATTGAAGATAGTTATTGAATATGCAGAGGTTGACAAGGTCATCCCAGTAGTGTTGTTGACATGGTAATATGTGTTTGTATGTATTGTAATGTTCTGTGAACACCGTTTTTAGACTGTTATGTGGGATGTTGGTAAAAAGATTGTTAAAGTCATATGTATTGATATGTTCTATGGTATTGTTGTCTGTATTGGTATTTAAATAGTTTAATGTTGGTATATTATTGAGTATAATTTTTGTGTTATCTATATTGTCGGATATAATTTTAAGTAGGTAAACTAGTTTGTAATGTGGAATCTTGGCATAGCTATCTCTATGGGTGTTTTGTGGAATTTGGGAATGCAGTAAATGTATGGATATTTAGTGTTTGGGTTGGTTAAGCTTAATTTTTTATGCAAGGCTAGCATTTTCTTGGTAATGGTGTTGCGGTTGTCGGTAATTGGTTTGTATGTGGGACTGTTGTTAAGTTCATTTAATAATATTGTAGTATAAAACTTTTTACACATTAGGTTGTAATTGTTGGTGGCTTTGTCTATGGTTGTAATAATAAATCTATTTTGTATCTTTTTTAAATTGTGTTTAATTTTGCTTAGGTTGTAAACTTTGTAATTTGACACAACTAGCATATAACAAATTACAACAGGTAATTTGTTGTATGCTAGCATGATCAGTTTTCTGATTGCCTGGTATGTCAGCGTAAGCCAATTATGGAATGCTTCTAAAGGTTTTGTTATGTTTGTAAGACAGTTTTAAGCAGAATTGCATTAAGTCTGTGTGCAGTTGTTTATTAATCTTATAGGTATTGATGTTAGTATTGGGTCTGAATTTAAAGCCAAATGAAAGTATTTCACGTATATCAGGATATTCTATGATATTCATATCGCCAGTGATGATATGCTTATGGTACCTGTCCACGTATCTATGATATTGAGGTAGATGACAGAAACATTCGGCCTCAATATCACTAGTATATATATATTTACACACACACACACACACACACACACACACAGAGAGACAGAGACGGGGAGAGAGAGAGAGAGAGAGAGAGAGAGAGAGAGAGAGAGAGAGAGAGAGAATCGGATTTAACAGGCAGAAAATTGAGTAGGGGTGCTGCAAAATAAAATAAATTACTTAGGGGTGCCGTTTTTAGAAAAAAAAAGGTTGAAAACCCCTGGGTTATAGGTATCCCCCCCCCCCTTTTTGGCAGATGCAATAAAAGTTTGCTTCCTTGCATCATTTAGCCATTATAATGTTAATACTGAACATGAATGTTTATCAATGTATGATCAGTTTTCTATATTTAAAACTACAATTTTATATCCCTATTCTCTCACTCTCTCCAAATTAATTATCTCTGATTATGAGATAATTGGAAGTATTGTGAAACAACAGCAGCATTGTTTTTATTGTGTAGTACAGTAGTATCTAAGGCCACATTGTACTTCTGATTATGAAGTTTATACTGAATTCTGCAGAATTGGAAATTAAATCAACATTAAAAGCAAAATGTTTCAGTGCAAAATACCATTAAAGGTTTTCAAAAAATTGTAGCCTAAAAGAATATCAACTTTTCTAATTTGGCTTCATCACAAGAAAGTCAAAATTATTCTGCAGTAAAATCCCCTTACAATGAACTTCTCTGTATGTGCATGAATCAGAGTCCTGAGCTGGATATCATCATTCTTCTCTCTCTCTCTCTCTCTCCCTCTCTCGGTAATTCAGAATTTTTTTTTTTTTTTTGCCTGTTGCAGCACATGGCTAGTAATAATAAAATTAAAAAAATAAGAATCATTTTGTTACTGAAATTTCATTATAATCAATATAGCTTAAAATCATTTCAAAATATTTTTTTCTTCAGATAAATTTCTAATATATAGAAGTAGCAATTTTCACTTTATTTAACTTAAATATTCACATAAAAAAATAATATAACTAACATCAAAAAATATGCACTACAAAAGTAAAAAAAATTCTACCCCTTGAGCCTTGCACAATCTTTCCAGGGCCGAATTGATCGACAAGGCTCTCATCATATACTCCCTCCTATCGTGTCTGAGCAGAATTGCAGACACTTTCAATTCAACTCTAATTCACGGCTTTTTTTCAACAGTGACCTGTACTTGTTAAGTAATTCCACCGGTCTCCTTAGTGCCAATGTGTACAACAATATCAGCTTTTGTGCCCTTAAAAGATGATATCCACTCTACAACATCATCAACCTTTGCCCTGGTCCTGTTCCACCTATCCTTTTTACATCCTGACAATAGTCACCAACAACTAGTTCCTATGGGACCAGCACATTCTACCTTGGGGGTTGCTGCTGTGTTGCATGATGATCAAGTGCAAGCTCTGGCGTTGATGTGGACAGCTGAGAGCTTGATGGGCCCCTCAATTTAGATCCTTCGAGGGCATCCACCCTATCCTTCAAGCTCTCATATAAGCCCATAACAATGCTTAATTGTCGCCTGATTTCCTTACATCGTGCACACACAAAGACATTCCCCTTGGCAATATGTCCTGTACCTGATTGCTCCACAAGCATCAAGCAAGCAGTGAATTTTAAAAGGCTGTGATTCAGAGGGCATCTGCCCCTCCCTCTCAGTTCTCCCTTGAGCCACAGCACTCCCATTAGTTTCAGCCTTTTGCTTTGCTGCTCTGGTCTGAGTCATGATTTCGATTCAATTTCAATAAAATTTCAATATAAAATTATAACCCTAAACTTGTATCCCAAAGCAGTTGTAACACTATATATATATATATATATTTTTTTTTTTTTCCAGTATCGAGTATTATCTCCAAGTTCAGTTTAACTTCCGTTTAAAGTTATGTATTAATGAATAATATTATGTTTGTAAAATCGAAGTCGTTATATGTATTTAGTTAAAAAGTACAATTTAATTGGCAATGAAGTTTAACAGGATTAATAAATTTAAATGATTAATTGATAAAATTGATAATATTATATACTATACTAAGCTAATGCTATCTTGTTCGGGATATAACGTATTGTGTAACAATACGTTATATCCCGAAGTTACGAACAGTAAATCTACAGACACTTAACTTCCAAAATCTCGCTGTCTCAATTCAGAATAAACCAAGGATCTTGACTAGGTCTATAAGCTACTTATACAAAATAATTTAATATAACAATTAGTCAATAAAGCAGCTAAATATAGCTAAAAACTTTGTGTTCGCCGGAGCTGCAAAACTTGTAAAACACGTGGATTGGATACCCTTACCGATGCTAAGTAATAACCTACAAAATCTCTAAGTTAAAATTTAAACTAAGTATCGTAACTAGGAATATAAAGCTACTCTAGAAAATAAGTTAATATGCCAATTTAAGTTAATAAAACAAAAAAAACCCTTCTCTATTTTCCAGAGCCGTAAAAACTTCGCCAGCACAAGGCTACTTTTGTTGCCTTGTCATCAGTGCATTTCGACAGGTGTGTTTTTTACATAGAAAAGTGAAAGTGTGCACAGCGGTTGGCAAGCAAAGTGAGCAGGGGGCAAAGCCCCCTAGTTGTCTTTTAAAATATGCATTTATATAATTAGGAAAACATCAACATGAATATTTAGTTTTAAATCAGAGATGGAAGTTGTGATGTAGCCCTTATCTGATGTGTAGTTTCATCTGATTGAGTTATTGGATAAGTTGTTATAAAATTAGTTTTGTCCAGATCAGTATGGCAGGTAACATTTTAGGATACAGTTTCATCCAGTCTTTGTCAAGTATATTCCCCCCAATAGTGGGGGAATGGGGAAATTAATTACTGATGTAAATTAGATAAGTTATAGAATTTTGTTACTGATGTAACAAAAATTTAAAATTATCTAAATAAATCATTTCACTTCACTCTCCCCTCCCACTCACAATTTGTGGATATAAACAATGAAGGATGGGTTCATTTGCCGTTTTGGTTACTGCAGATTGCTGCAAGTTAATACAATGAACCTGTGCAGGACTGTGATGTGGGATGCATTTGTAATTCTTACTGCTGTCTTGATGGGTATTTATTTTAACTGAGTTGATTTGCTATGCCGTGAAAACATTGCTTTCATATGGGTTAACCTGATGTGCAAGCCACTCATAGCACATATATTCCAAGCTTAGAGATAAGGAAGGACAACTGACAGGGTTGGGTAGATATTTTTCCACATATACTGAAAATAATGATAGTTAACATCAGGGAACATTGATACTTTTGCATTTTATCCAATCATGTTTGTGAAATAAATGTGGAAACTATATTTGAGTTTTATCCACCTATAAAATTATAACTATAGTACTGGTTTATTTTGAGTCTTCTTGAAAGATGTTAATATGCATTTTTGTCTTGTAGGAATTAAGCAGAAAATACTGGATCTTCTTCTTTGTTATAACTCGCTGTGGTTAAGGATAGGGTTGGAAGTAAGTTTTTTAGTTTTATTTACTTTTTTTTTTATCCTCCTTGATTATCCACTCTGGACTACTTACACTTTGACTAATTTGTTTTTATTTTTTAATATTTGTCATGTTATTTACTATTTATAGTTATTAATTTTTTATTCTAACTCTCATTAACGTCTCAGCATGGTCAACATTATCACTTTACTGTTTGGTTAGCTGTATTACCAAATTCATGTGATATTGCTATATGTGGTTTCTTGTAATACCTAACATGTGAACTCCTCTACCCCTGTGAAGAAGATAGGCCTGAACATATATAGTGACTTTGTCATTATTTCTGGTTAATAGCAAATTTGTGTTTATACATTTATCTGGGGGGAGGGAATCACGAATGCTGCTGAAAATGTGTCTCCATCCTCAAATAGGCTTATATGTACATGCTGACACATTTACTGAAACCTGCTGAAACATATTTTGGTTAATAGCATTAACAGACTCAGTAATGTTGTTGTGTAATCCCGAAACTTAGGAATTGTCATAAAGACTCCAAGTATTACCGCAGGAAGAGGGTGCATCTAGCAATCACAACAGTCAGTGGCTCTTAGAATTTAGTCAATCTGTGAAAACAGATTCTACTGTCAAAGTAGTCTTTGGTACATTCTTCATCTGTTTGTGCTGATGGCACTGCTGTGCTCAAAAGACTGTCTAAATGAAGAAGATAGGCCTGAACGTGTATATATATATAATAGTATTAAGAAAATAAGCAAGAGTAGAGGGTGGAGAGTAATTGTAGCGAAAAGGAAGATAACATTAATTATGGATCAGGGGCACTGCATAAGTAGATGTACCTTAATGCCATATAGCCATTATATATATATATTTTTTTTTATGGTATGAAGATTTTTTTTTTTTTTTAATCCTATTGAATCTACGATATGCACGAGAAGTGAATTCGATGAAATGGATAAGAAATGTAGCGATATATATATATATATATATATATATATATATATATATATATATATATATATATATATATAGTAGTAGGATGAATTGACCAAGTAAGATATGAAAAAGAGACAGATAGTTGGCAAAAAAATTAAAATAAGATATGAAAAAGCGACCAAAATAAGACTACACTGCAGTGTTTTTCACAATTTCAGTGTCTTCGTCAGAGGTCATCCACCAAAATTATGAGAAAAATGGCAATGTTCTTGCTTCTATTTCCAACATGCTCTGTATTCTATGGTACATGTGTGCTGTAGACAGGTGTTAAGCCCAAAATTTGAAAATTTGCAGCTAGAATAAGGTCTAATTAATTGTGCCAATAAATATAATTATTATTAGTAGGGCATACAGAGCATGCCGTTTCCTCCTTTGATTTTGGCAGCTGGCCCCGGATGAAGGTGCTGAAGTCACAGGATGAACAGCATTAAGTAATTTTTATTACTTTTTATCTTACCTTCCCTTCTTTGTTCACCGTGATGGCGATTTCTGTTCTGTTAGCCCTTTGTTCTCCATAATGTTAGCTTTGTTCTCCATAAAATTAATAAGTTCTTTGTTAGATTATTTCTTCTCTTCTTCCTCTATTAACTCCTCCAAGTCTTTGGCATCAACCTCCAACTGAAGTAGCTCTGCAACCTTTACAATCTTATCTGTAACCTCTTCATATGATTCGTCTTTTTCAAAGCCTTTTACATGCCGTGGGCATATTTTCTTCCGTGTGCCATTTAAACAACTTTTAGTAATTTCCTCCCACGCCTTATTAATGTTTAAGATTGCTTGGTAAATATTGTAAGATTTCCAAAAGTCTCTAACGTACAATTTTTCTCATCGTCTACTGCAGCAATGCCTGAACAAATGTGCATAAATAATATGCTTTTCAATTCTAAATTACAGCCCTATCCATAGGTTGGATGAGTGAAGTCGTGTTTGGCGGTAGAAATAAGACTCGCGTTCTGCTGGTACCTGTTCATCTAGATGCATAGGATGTCCAGGAGCATTATCTAATAGAAGCAAAATCTTGAAAGGAATGTCTATTTACAATACTTTTCAACCTTGGGAATGAGCAGCATTTAAACCAATCCTTTGATTGGTTTATATGCTGTTCGAGAAAGAGATATTGTTATCCATGCTCTCTAGTTCGATCGGAAATGCATTGGTAGGGGTGGCATTTATTGATTCCCTTAAATGCACGAGGATTTCCCAGAATGGTACATAAGCAGTGCAAGCCTTACAAGCCTGAAATTTCTGTTCAGTACAAGCCTTAGAACCCTGGGGTGAGTTCTGAGGCTCGTACTGAAGAGAAATTTGGACAACAGGTACAAAAAAGAATGCGCTCGAAACATTTATTTGAAAAAAAAAATAGTTACAAAATTTGTCACTATATGGCGCTGTGACAATACAAATCACCTGAACATCGCTACAATTGTTCAATATGTAATTTGGTTAACAACAGTTTCCATTCAAATAACAGCATTTTCTACAGCAGAACGTATCATGTCAACTGGAATAGCCAGCACATGACTTCTAATGCTGTCCTTCAGATCTGCCAGTTTTACATCCTTCCTGATAAACCTGGTTCTTCAAAAAACCCCACAACCAGAAATTGCCTGGGGTAAGGTCCGGTGATCCGGGTGGTCAAGATGTCTGGAAACAATGGCTGATGACCCATTCGTCTTGCATGAATATGGTATCCTGAAGGCACCCACATTGCAGCTCTGGTATTGTGAAATTTTCGAACATTTCATAATATCGCTGTCCAGTGACGGAACAGGTGCGGGGTCCAGTAGGTGTTACCTGTTCAAAAAAAATATGGCCCAATCATGAATGTGGCCGTAAATCCACACCACACTGTCACTTTTTTGGAGAACGCAACGGGACCTCTTGGATAACTTGAGGGTTTTCTGTTGCCCAAATGCGACAATTAGTAGTAGTAGTGGTAGTAGTAGTGGCATGTGATGCAAGAAAGCAAGTGTATGAGCTTATGCAGCATCAGCCAAAAAAAAAAAAAAAAATCACACCATTCCCTCCAAATGCCTGTCCAGTTCCTCCTTAAATTTATTTAACCTGTCAACTTCCACAACGACAGATGGAAGTTTGTTCCAGCAATTAACCACCCGCTGGCTAAAGGCAAATTTCCGCACATCTATTCTACATCTGTCTTTTCTTAATTTGAAGTTATGCCCCCTTAGGTTCGTAATCTGAACAAGTGGAAGGATCCCATCAGAATTCAGTGCGCTCAACCCATTCAAGGCCTCATACACCTCAATCAGATCACCGTGCAGGTGCCTAGTCTTCAGCCACTGCAATTTGCAGAACTTAAGCCTCTCTTGGTAAGAGGATCCCTTCATTCCCCTCGCCAATCTTGTTGCCCTTCTCTGTACATGCTCAAGTAAATCTACATCCTTTCTTAAAAAAAAAAAAAAAACAGTGTTATTGGGTTTACATTACAATATTTTCACTATACCTCCATTTATTCCTACAGGATGCAAAATACATTTCCATGATTTAAGTTTACACCGGTTGGCAAAATCTTATGTAAAGTCGAATTTCCATAAGTCTGGGAGTTCCTGTATAGCTTTTAACATTTTCATTAAGGCAGAACCAACTTTTCATCTTCCTCGTTTATTCATTCAACTGCTGTTTTCTGGAACAACCTTCTTTCACACGTATTTCCTGAAAATTATAGTCTACAGAAGTTCAAGTCTTATGTCAACAAATATCTTCTTTCATCTTCTCAACCTCCAACCCAAGCACGGTACTAAGTACTATAGTACCGTGCTTGGGTTGGAGTGCCAGTACTTCTCGTGTTTGGGGTTTTCATTAAAAAAAAAAAAAAAAAATTTAACTGTTCGACAAGGAATAAAAAAAAAAAAAACAGATTCTGATATTTTCTTTCTTTCTTCTTTTTTTATTTTTTTTTATTTCTTTCTTTTGCTTTTCATAACAAGTACTGAAAAGAAACTTATTCCTATTTCATATAAAATTAAAAATACATGCTTGTTGATTTCTTTGAGAGAAATCTGAAATTCGTTTTCTATAATTATAAAAATAAATGAGGGATTGCAGGTGGCTTATGGATGATAACCTCTGGTTGAAATTTCAGCCCCATGTACCACTTAGAAATTAGTTTTGCAGTGGCACAAGAGGATATACAACACAGAGAAACAAAATATTAGCATTAGCATTAGTAGAGGCATTTGATGCAAGAAAGCAAGCTTATGCAGCATCAGCCAAAAAAAAAAAAAAAAAAACCACTTCCACTTCACCCCTCTGTTCGTTCAAAATACCTGTCCAGCTGAGCCTTAAACTTATTTAGGCTATCAACCTCCACCACAAGGGATGGAAGTCTGTTCCACCAACCAACCACCCGCTGGCTAAAGACAAATTTCCGCACGTCTATCCTACATCTGTCTTTCCTCAATTTGAATTTATGCCCTCTCAGGTGATTATTCTGAGCTAGAGGAAGAATCCCATCAGCATTGAGCATGCTTAAACCATTCAAGGCTTTATACACCTCTATCAGATCACCTCGCTGGTGCCTAGTCTCCAGACAATGTAATTTGCAAAACTTAAGCCTTTCTTCGTAAGAGCACCCCTTTGTTCCATTCACTAATCTTGTTGCCCTTCTCTGTACTCGTTCCAGCAGCTCTACATCCTTCTTGAAATGAGGCCTCCAGACCTGTATACAGTACTCTAGGTGTGGCCTGACCATCGCCTTATACAATGGAATAATCACCTCCTTATCCCTGCTGGAAAAATTCCTGTATATCATTGACAATACTCCTTGAGCTACTCTTGCAGCCCGTCTGCACTGCTCAGAGAACTTCATATCTGCCTGCACAACCACCCCCAAGTCCCTTTCATTCTCTACCACTGTCAGTGTTGTACCACACAGTTGATACGTTGCTCTGGGGTTGCTGTTTCCCATGTGTAGTACTTTACATTTGTCAATGTTAAACTTCATTTGCCACCTCTCAGCCCATCTGCTCAACCTTTCCAGATCCTGTTGCAGCAGCATAGTGTCAGTAGTGTCCTTGACAACCCTGCCAACCTTTGTATCGTCTGCAAACTTGGACATTAATCCCGATATACCATCATCAATATCATTTATAAATACAGAAAACAATAATGGACCCAACACTGAGCCCTGAGGGACTCCACTAATAACATCAGTCCACGATGAGCAGTGTCCATTGATTACCACTTTGTCTTCTCCCCCTCAACCACCCCTTTATCCATAGCAGCAATTTGCCTCCAATGTCACACTGCTCCAATTTGTGTAGCAGTCTTCCATGTGCAACAGTATCAAAAGCCTTTCTAAGATCCAAGTATATAATATCAAAGTTATTCCCTGCATCCAGTTCTTTTGTGACTGCATCATAGTATCCAATCAAGTTGGTCAGGCAAGACTTCCCCTTAACAAAACCATGCTGTGTCTGAGCTATAACTGAAGTCTTGTCTAAATGATCCTGCAGTGCGTCTTTAACCAGTGCCTCCATTAATTTTCCTGGAACAGAAGTTAAGCTCACAGGTCTATAATTACTTGTGTCAGCCTTTGATCCTCCTTTGTGAATTGGGGTCACATTTGCACATTTCCAGTCTATGGGTACCTCCCCTGAGTCCAAGGAAGCTCTCATAATTATGGCTAAGGGTTTGCTTACTTCCTTTGCTGCCTCCTTTAATATAACTGGATAGATCCCATCCACTCCGGGTGCCTTTCTTGTGTTTATCTTCAACAGTTTCTCCTCCACTTTACTCCCAGTTATTTCAAGATTCTGTAACTTACTGCTAGAGTTGAATACACCTCTGGCATTCCCCTCGCTGAATAACTCCTCATGTGTGAATGTCGATGCAAAATATTCATTTAGTTTGTTAGCCACCTGAGCAGGATCATCAACACTTGACCCATCAATATCAAGTGGACCAATCTGATTCATCCCTTTCCTTCTAGAGTTTACATAAGTAAAGAACTCTTTGCTGTTTTTCTTTGCATCCCTTGCCAAGGATTTCTCGTAATCTGCCTTCGACTGCCTAACCTCCTTTGTAACTTGGTTGCATATCAACTTGTATCTATCATAGGCTTCTGTGTCATGTGTTAATTTGTAAGTATCCCATGCATTTTTCTTCTCTGCCATATGCCTCATTAGTTCATCTGACATCCATTTTGGCCTAAACCTTGAACAATATTTCTTAGTTGGTATGTAAAGCCTAGTAGCTTCCAAGATAAGTTCTTTGAATGCTTCCCATTTTGAATTTGCTGTTGGTAACATCATCAGTTGGTCCCACTGTATAGAATTTAAATACTGTCTCAGTCCATCGTAGTCGCCTTTACGGAAGCAATAACCCTTCCCTTTACCCCTAATGGTAGTTACCTCTTTGAGTAAATCCCACTTCAGCACACTGTGATCACTGCCACCTAGTGGTTCATTTATCTGCAGATTCTTAATGCATGAAGAATCGCTGCTGATAATCAAATCAAGCGTATTACTCCCTCTAGTTGTCTCCCGAACATGCTGATGTAGAAAACAATCATCCAATAAATCCACAAAAGCCCTGCTAGTGTGTGAGTATCCAGCCCCCAAATTCCAGTCAATATCTGGGAAATTAAAATCTCCCATTATAAGACACTCTGATTTACTGGCCCACTCTATTTCCCTGTACAATTCCTTATTATACTCATCAGAGTCATTAGGCCTATAGCACACTCCTACTCTCAATTTTGATCTCCCAATGTTTATGTCACACCAAACTGACTCCACACTGCACTGTCCAGCGATATCGACTGGCTTCACTTCCTTGGTTTTTATGTGTTTCTTAACTAATAGCATAACACCTCCCCCCTTCCTATCCTGTCTATCCTTTCTGTAGACGTTGTACTCCCCAAATTGCAGTTCCGCATCCCTTATATCTGTGTGACACCACGTCTCTGATATCCCAACAATATCTGCCTTCGATGTTTTGAGCAATACCTCAAATTCATCAAATTTATTTACTAAACTCCTAGCATTGGTGTACACGCAAGTATACCTGCACCTGTTTCTATTCTTAGCTACCCTAACACAACCCATGTGTTTACTTGTACCACAATGGCTCCCAGCAGTCTCTGAAATACCATGCATCTTGTTTTTCAGGCTTCTGCTCATTCTAATAGAAGCAGTGCAAGAATCTCTTTCACCTCTGCCAGTGGCTACTGTCAATCTATTGGTCTTTGTCTCCCCCCAAGCTAGCAGTTTTCCGACCCACCTAACACTGCCTCGATAGCATCAGCAAATATTCTTGCACCCTTTCTATTTAAGTGTATCCCATCCCTGTAGAAGCAATCTCTCCTGTTAACAAGTACAGTCCAGGCTGAAAAAAATTCTACCCCTTGAGCCTTGCACAATCTTTCCAGGGCCGAATTGATCGACAAGGCTCTCATCATATACTCCCTCCTATCGTGTCGGGGAAGAATTGCAGACACTTCCAAATTCAACCCTAATTCTCGGCTTTTGTTCAACAGTGACCTGTACTTGTTAAGTAATTCTGCCGGTCTCCTACTCTTAATATTATTAGTGCCAACGTGTACAACTATATCACCTTTTGTGCCCTTAAAAGATGATATTCGCTCTACAACGTCATCAACCTTTGCCCCTGGCAGACATACTCTGGTCCTGTTCCACCTATCTTTTTTACAAAGCATGTTCCCCGTTTCCCTGACAATAGAGTCACCAACAACTACTAGTTCCTTCGGGACCAGCGCATTCTGCCTTGGGGGTTGTCTCTGTGTCACGCGATGCCAAAGTGCAAGCTCTGGCGTTGATGTGGGCAGCTGAGAGCTTGATGGGCCCCTCAATTTAGTTTCTTCGAGGGCATCCACCCTGTCCTTCAAGCTCTCATATAGGCCCAAAAGAACGCCGAGTTGTTGCCTGATATCGATACACTCCTTGCATCGCGCACACACAAAGACATCCCCCTTGGCAGTATCATGTCCCGTACCCGATTGCTCTGCAAACATCAAGCAAACAGTGCATTTTATAAGGCTGTGAGTCAGAGGACAACTGCCCCCCTCAGTTCTGCTCTGAGCCACAGCACTTCCATTAGCTTGAGCCTTTTGCTTTGCTGCTCTGGTCTGAGTCATGATTCTATTAATTTATTAATTAATTATGTTATGTTATTAATTATATTACGTTTGTAATCTAAGTCGTTATATGTATTTATTTAAACGTACAATTTAACTGCTAACGAAGTTCAACTAACGCTATCTAGTACGGTATATAACCTACGGTATATCTAGTACGGTATCACAATGGCGGGAAAGTTAATAATGGTAGCGGTAGTTACGAACACGTGGAAACCCTTACCGATACTTTTACAAGGCCGAGTAAAGAATAAATACACCAAATTAATCAAAAAATCACAAAATAATGTTATACTACTAAATTTAAATCAAAAGTTTTAGAAAAACAATAATTTCAAATCAATAAATAAGAAAAATCCACTTAGCGGCTTGGAACACGACCGTCACTTAATATAAAAGTAGGTTCTCTCTTATGTGGATGAGAAATTGCAACTGTTCATTTTAATCACTTTGCCATAGATGATAAGTGCAGTGCCTGCAAAAATTTTCCATGAAATGCAGCAATTACATGAGCAGAAGGAGAACATGCCTGATTTTCCTCTTGCAAAACAGCTCTGATGGTAAAAATTGATGCTTCAGTTTTCCATTACTACTGGGTGCAGTGGGCTGTTAAAATTTGCCAAGAAACAGCAGTAACATGTATGAATGGAAAGTCAGCTCCTATAAAAATGAACATTCCTGATTTTTCACATGTAAAATTCTGCATGCAGGAACAAAAGTTTAAAGCTAGGTATCCTCTTATGCTGTTTGTGAAAAAATTGTCATATCACTTGTCATTGCTGACATGAGCTGCCAAAAAATACTGTTAAATGTGGCAAGCTGTGACAGCAGGAGTTAGCAAAAGAAGCTATAGCAATGTAGCTTATTTTCTTGTCAGTGCGGGAAATATGGCCATAGCAGATGCGACAAGGAAATTCAGTTCTGTTTAAAATTTAAATGTTTGCTGAATGTAGTACTGCCTTTAGTAAATAAAAAAAAAAAAAAACACTCCATTTATTAAATAAGCATACACCAGCCAATAAAATTACATGAAAAAACAAGATTGTTTATCAGTTAACTATGATTTGATCAACAGTTGGCCCTAGCAATACTAGCAATTCTCTTTTTCCACTAAGCAAGCAAGCATTTAATATTATTTGTAACCACATGAATAATAATGTTCTAAAAAAAATCACGTGCGTACCCTGTACGCATGAAAGATGTTTTATGCGTAAACATCTTTGACAAAACCTACTAAATTTTGAACAGCTAGAACCAAAATCATGAATGTAATTTATGCTCACACCTACTACTTGCTCTACCGAATCAACGTTAGTGATAAATAGGATATACATGCCCACTGCTTACTCTATTGAATCATTGTTTGGAAAGATTAGGCCAATAACCTAATTACTCATTTCATTGTAGCCATTTGTTGAATAATGATTGCAATAATACAAGTATTTTTATTGTTACAATCACTATCATGTCACTCTGTCATGCTTTGTTGCAAATTACACATGCAGCGCTATCATATCTGCAAGAAGTGACAGTATCTATGCATAATATGCTATTGAAACTGACTTGGCTCAGGATCTCAATGAGTACAAGTGTGAGATGGTACCGTTGCACATTACATTTTGCAATGAGGAAACAGAGATACTGTCAGAGATGAAATATATCAAGATCTATTATGACAATGAACTCAGGTGACTTTGGGTTAACCATTCTAGATTGGTTCTAGATCTAGAGCTCATACTAGATTGTAAATTGTATGAATCAATTTGGACATTCACAAAGTGATTGAAATATGTAAGACGATGTGTCAAGACAACAACGTTGACTCTGATGAAGCTGATGACTTGCACAGCCTTGTAATGCGACTGCGAAAAGAAGATACCTTTCGAAACTTAGTCATCCAAACAGCGAGATGAATGAGATTCTAAAGCTTGCCATGCTCAACAGACTCAGTGCAATTGCAAAGAAATGTGAAAACTTGATGACCAACGAAGAGTTCTTCCACTTATTTTTTAATGAGAATGGCCAATGATAAGCGAAAAATTCTACTCGTGCATGTAATTTTGGAGTCTTATCTGCCAATTGCAAACCGATTCAAATATTCTTGACCAGCCAAGCTGGTTGCGGAAAAACGTTTGATTTGCCTCTTGATGGAAATATACAACTGCTTCAGTAATACAGACGGGTTCTGTAATGCCTACATTACATGCGCTTCAACTGGTAAGGCTGAAGCGCATGTAATGTAATAATCTTGGATGTGCTCAGAGCTGGCATAAACCAGCTCTGACCACATCCAGGATAACTGTCCTCAAGATATCCATTTCTCTGGTTACCAAAAGGTTTCTGCCATGGGTGACAATGGTTAGCCCAAAGTCACCTGAGTGGTATTCCCCGAATCATAAACGTTTTTCCTGCAACCAGCTGGTTTACGTCAGCTCTGAGCACATCCAAGATCAACTCCCATGGTCTTTTGCGTGATCTCCTCTCCCGACTCCGTTTTTTTTTGTTATGAAATGGAAATGACGTCATTTCCACATCGCAAATCATGACAAATTGATTTTACTACCGTCTGAAATTTAGTAGGTGTCGCCAAAGATGTTTACACATCAAAAATGTTTCCCATTTCCCTAACAATGGAATTTCTCAGTAAAACTAAATCTTCTTGAACCAGAGCAAGTATACACTTGATTATTGTTGTTTTCTTGGGGTGGGGGGAGACACTTGTCATGCCACTGTATACTTGAATTCCTGGCAAGCACCTGTTTTTTATAGTAATGCACTAAGTTTTAATTTGATCTTGTAAAATAAGTATGCCATAAATATTTTTAATATTTCTGAAATTGAATAATGTAATTTTTTTAGAAAATAATGTTTATTTTATTTTTTATTAGACAATTTTTAGTGAGATTATACCACTGAGCTCTAACAGTGATGTTATTGGCTTATCAAGATTTATTATCAATAGAGTATTGAATGATCCGGATATTTCTCTTGAGTATGCTCATCCATCTGTTCCACATATGTATAAATCTGGTAAGTTTACAGGACAGATATTGTGTACTGTTATTGTTTTAGGATTACATTGTTATTTATTTATTTATTTGGGGGCACTTGTCATGCCCCCAAAACTGTGGATGAGATTATACATGTGCAAGCAGTGAATTTCCAGCTCCAAAAAATCATAAGTGTTTGAAGCCTTTTTTGCTATTTTATTGACTTAACTGTCATATTATATCATGCTCTATAAGTAGCTTTATTGTTCTAGTCACACTTTTTATTTTTAGTTTAGCCAAAGATTTTGCAGGTTTCTATTTAATATAACACAACCATTATTTTGTTCCAATCGTGCTGTCATTATTATAGTATAGTGTGAATGGTAGGGGAATTCAAATAGGTAGCTGTAAAGTTTGAATCAATTAGGTTGGCGTTAGTTGGGTAATTTTTTTTATCTATTATAATTAACTTATAGCTCAAAATCACTTGTTGGGCAAATATCTTTGTTTAGCTAGGGTAATAACTAATTTAACATTATGGTCATTGCAGTATAGCATAATTATATTCCAAACTTATTAGAACAAGGTATAAACTAGATAGAGTAATACATATCACTGCGTTTAGGAATCTATTAGATTACAGCAATACTCCGCATAGCACTGATAATTGGTACCAAAACTGTTCCATGTTATGTGAAAGTCTTTGTAGCATCAAATCCCATCTTGTAAAATTGCCATATCTTGATGCTATATTCAACATCCAGATCTCCATTCATAATCGCCTCTCAGACCATGTCAACCCCCCCCCCCCAAAAAAAAAACTTTCTCCAATTCTTCTATTAAATTCTTTGGTGCCATGTCGGTGTTATCCACTTCATAATTGTTTTCCTCTTCTTCCTATGCGGTTTGCTTGTCAATTTCAAAGAGAGTTGCATCAATTGTCATGTGCATGTGAGTCAGTGGAGTCACATACACTGGCAGTGTCCAAAGTTTCGAATCCCAAGTCTTTTCTGATCTTCACAATGCCTTCGGTAATTGTCTGAATTTGTGATTCAAAACCAGTGAAATCATTTGCCAAATGGGGCAAAACATGCTACTAAACAGAATGCATGTTGTTGGCAGTGATTTCTAGCCAAGATGCAAATATATTTTAAATTGTATTTAAAGGAGTAAAAAAATAAATTGTGCAATGAAAAGTTTGAAAATTTTTCACATCTCGCCAGGATGGAATTAAAAATACTGAACACTGTTGCACGTTGCTATTTGCACATGTGCATGTGGGACAACAGAGTTGGCACCGTAGCATATATGTACGAGTACCTAGGCTACGACAACGCAGCATATATGTACGAGTACCTAGGCTACAACAATGCAGCATGTATGTAGAGTAGGTGTCTAGGATATTGAATGAGTTTTAATATGTACAGTAAATTTTAAACTTAAACTTAATTGAAAACTGTTATAGTGAAACTCATGCTGTTTGAAGCTTTGCTGAGCGAGGTATTGCTGTAGTCTAGTATTGACAATTAATTAATTACATTTATTAATCTTATTAATTTTCATTGTTAATCAATTGTATTCAAATGGAAATCATGCCCCAGGCTAGAGCAGCAAAGCAACAGGCACAAAGTAGTGGAAGTGCTGTGGCTTGGGGGACAACCGAAGGTGGCATTCTCCAATGCATTGCGGCCTAAAAAAAATGTGCAACTTGTGAAACTTTTGCTGTCCCTTCTGGAACAGGACATTATCTAGCCAAGGAGGATGTCTTTGATTGTTAGGTGTAAAGAGTGTCAAGAAATTAGGCACCAATTCGGCGTTCTGTTAGGTGTCTATGAGAGTTTGAAGAATCGAGTAGATACTCTTGAAGGTATTAAAGTGGGGGACCCATCAAGCTCTCAGCTGCCCAACTCAAAACCAGAGCTCACTCTTGTGCATCAGGCAACACAGTAACAATCTGCAAGGCGGAATGTGCTGGTCCCACAAGAGCTAGTTATTGTCGGTGACTCTATTATCAGGGAGACAGGTAACATATTGTGCAAAAAGAATAGGTGGAATAGGACCAGGGTATGTCTGCCAGAGGCAAAAGTTGATGTTGAGCAGATATCATTTTTTAATGGCACAAAAGGTAATATTGTTGTACGTGTTGGCACTAATGACATTAAGAGTAGGAGATCTGCAGATTTACTTAACAAGTACAGGTCAATGTTGAAAAAGATTGCACATTAGGGTTAAATTTGAAAGTGTCTGCAATTCTGCCCAGACACAACAGGAGGGAATATACGATGAGAGCCTTGTTGATCAATTCAGCCCTGGAGAGATTATGCAAGGCTCGTGGGGTAGAATCTTTTTCAGCGTGGTCTGTGCTTGTTAACAGGAGAGATTGCTTCTACAGGGATGGGATACACTTAAAAAAAGTTGCAAGAATATTTGCCGATGCTATCAAGGTAGTGTTAGGTGGGTTGGAAAACTTCTAGATTATTGAGCATTCACAGGCTAAAAGATTAACAGTAGGCACAGGGGAAAGTAATTTAATTCTTGCGCTGCTTCTATTGTAATGTGCAGCAGCCTAGAAAGCGAGGCGCTCAGGATTTCACAGATTGATGAGAGTCATCATGGAACAAGTAAATAATGGGCTGTGTTAGGGTAACTAAGAATAAGAACAAGTGCATGTATACTTGCATGTACACCAATGCTAGTAGTATAGTAAATAAATTTGATGTGCTGGTCAAGACATCAAAGGCAGATATTGTTGGATATCAGAGACATGGTGTCACACATATCAACAGTGCAGAATTGGAATATGGGGAGTACACTGTGTACAGAAAGGATATAGACAGAATAGAAGAGGAGGAGTTACGCTGTTAGTTAAGAAACACAAAATCTGAGGAAGTGCACCCAGTTGACATAGATGGACAGTGCAATTTTTGAGCCAGTTTGGTGTGTTATAGGCCTAATGACTCTGATGAGTACAATGAATAATTGTACAGAGAAATAGTGGTACAGTAAATTAAAATGTCTTATGTTGGGGATTAATTCCCCAGGTATTGATTGGAACTTGTGAGTTGGTCACTCGCATACTAGCAAGACTTTTGTGGATTTATTAGATGATTGTTTTCTACAGCAGCAGCATTTTCGAGAGGCAACCAATACAAGGGAGTAATATACTCATGATCTGATTATCAGCAGTGATTATTTGTGCATTAAGAATTTGCAGATAAAGGAACCACTGAGTGGCAGTGATCAGAGTGTACTGATGTGAGATTTACTTAAAGACATAACTACCATCAGGGCTAAAAGGAAGGGTTTTCCTTTCGTAAAGGTAACTACAGTGGTCTCAGGCAGTTTTGCATTGGATTTGTTAATGGGAAGTCTTGTTTGGCCAATTTGATTGGATAATATGATGTGGTCAGAATGGAACTGAATGCAAAAAATAATTTTGATATCATATACTTGGATTTCAGGAAACCTTTTAATACTGTTGCACATAGAAGACTACTGTACAAATTGGAGCACTATGACATAAAGGGCTACAGTGGATAAAAGTGTTGTTGTTGAAAGGGAGAAGATGGTGGTAATTAATGGACACTGCTCTTCGTGGACTAATGTTATTAGTGGAGTCCTAGTATTAGTAACGGCTGCATGGTGCAAGAAAGCCTATGGCTTATGCTGCACCAGCCAAAAAAAAAAAAAAAAAAAAAAATCCGAACAAAATGATAAAAACAAAAAAAAAAAAAATAAATAACTAAATAATAATAATTAATAAAAAAATAAAATAAAATATAAATAAAATGTTTATATTTTTATCATTTATATTGATGAAGGTACATCAGGCTTAATGTCTAATTTGCAGATGATGCAAAAGTTGGCACAGTTGTTAATGACAGTATGCTCCTGCAACAGGATACATAAAAGCTGTGCAGATGGGCTGAGAAGTGGCAGCTGAAGTTTAATATTGAAACGTACCAACTGTGCGGTACAAGACTCGGTGGTAGAGAATGAAAAAGACCTGAGGGTAATTGTGCAGTCACATGAAGTTTTTGAACAGGCTGCCACTGGGTCTTGTCAGTGATATACAGGAATTTTGCTAGTAGGGATAAGGAGGTGATTATTCCTTTGTATAAACCAATAGTCAGGCTGCACCTTGAGTACTGCTTATAGGTCTGGAGGCCTCATTTTAGGGAGAATGTAGAATAGCTAGAACAAGTACAGAGAAAGGCAACAAGATTGGTCAGCAAAACAAAGGTGTGCTCTTACAAAGAAAAGCTTAAGTTCTGCAGACCGCGGCATCTGGAGGCTAAGCACCTGCAAGGTGATCGGATTGAGGTGTATAAGGCCTTGAATGGGTTGATTGGACTCTTCCTGTTGCTCAGATTTCAAACCTGGGGGGGCATAAATTCAAATTGAGGAAAGGCAGTTCTAGAAGAGACGTGTGGAAATTTGCCTTTAGCCAGCACCTGACCAGTTTACACACACACACACACACACACACACACACACACACACACACACACACTTATATATGTATATTGACATATTCTTTTCAATTCATATAGTTTATTTATGTGATATACCCCTTAATTTTCTTGAAGCATATTATATCTCCATTATGTAGTTGATTGCTGGAACAAACTTCCATCTGTCATTGTGGAAGTTTATAGCTTAAATAAATTCAAGGAAGAGCTGGACAAGCCTTTAGGGAAAATGTATGTGTGAAATGGGATTTTTTTTTGGATGATGCTTTCTAAGCTTTCTTTCTTGCATCATATGCCTTTGCTAATGCTATTTTTTTGCCCTATTTAAAGTATCCTTGAAAAAATTATATTCATAGTATATGTGTGGTGGACTTTTATTTGCACTCTTTTGTCAGTAGTGTACTCTGTGTTTACTGAACAAGTTTGAGCAGAAAAAATAGGTATTTATCTGCCCTTTGTCTTGCAAATTAACTGTCCTTTCTCCTGCAATATCCTTTGTGTCTTGCTAATTAACTATCCTTTATCCTTTGGAGAAACTTTCCGCTAAAGCTGCAATTTATATGAAAGGCATTACTGTGAACCTCAAATTGTACTAAAGTTTAAATTGGATATGTTAAAATTCATTTTTGCATCTAACTCTTTTGTGAAAACTTCGTAGTAACTCATAATTAATTGAGACTTGAATTCCCATTAACAAACTCATGCTCTGTTTCCTGAATTATTCTGCACCTGACCAGTTTACACACACACGCACACACATTTATATATGTATATTGACATATCCTTTTCAATTCATATAGTTTATTTATGTCATATAATCCTTGAAATTTTCTTGAAGCATATTATATCTCCATTATGTTGTTTTTTAATACAAAATTTGTTCCCTAAATATATTTTGAGGTAATATTTGTTCATAATATCAGTGATGACCGACTTAACCCTGAACACATAAGTAACAAAAATAAATTTACAATGTAGTTTCTAAATAAGTTTATAAAATATTTTTACTAAATACAAATATATCATTCTACAAATAAAATATTTGGGTAAATGTTTAGCCCTTTCCATGTTTGTGTTATATGACCAAAAGTATTTGGACCCCCCTATGAATATTCTATACCATGCCAGAAATCTCTTACGTTTACTTATTGGCTGAGATATACCAGTATAAAACTTGTGGGTCTGTCTGTGCAGTAGCAGTATGTTAGAAGCTAGTATGTACCTTGAATATACAGAACTTAGACTTTCAATGTGGGACAGTAGTTGGATGCTGCATCTGTAACCTTTCTGTGTGTCCATTTTGACACATCAGAATCTCCCAAATTCATTGTGGCAGATCTTATTCAAAGATAGAAGACGGTAGGTAAAACTTCAACGAAAAAATGTTCTTGACATTCTCACAAATTCAAACATGCTTGAACCACAGAGTGCAGTTCATGCCTTGTGCAAGTTGTCTGAAAAAAATGTCAGGGAACAGGTTCAAGGAGCTGTGGGAATGTTCATTAGTATATCAACCATCTGCAGGGAAATGTAAGTCATGGGTAAAATAGTAGGTCAGCTGTGCATAAGCCCAATAGCATGATCATCAGTGCTAACCAGCATTTGGACTGGGATCATTTTCAACTTTCATGGTCTCTAGAACAGTGGCTATGTAACATTTAATTGCAGTAGATATATACTGGTGTGAAGATTGCCCAGAGAGCATTTCACATTGAGGTGTATTGTCTTGATTGCAAAGTTTGTTGGAAATAGTTTGATTGCTTGGAATTATTTCAGTTGGTTCTTATTTGGTCTTTGGTGATAGCATCTGATGCAATGAATTCAATGACCTACTTGGACGTTTTGGACAGTTGTAGGCTATCTACATTTTAGTAGTGTGGAAATGGTCCCTTTGTGAGTATCAGTACCATAATTCCACTCTATAGCATATAGCGAGGATCATACAGACTGGTTTGTGGACAACTGCTTCAAAAAATTGGGCTGCCTAGTTCAGAGGCCAGATTTCACACCCCATATGAAGACGCTTATGAGATGAACTGGAGTACTAGATGTAGGGAAGACAGACAGACAGTCTTCTTGCAAAGGAAAAATATGACTTTCTACATTGTTAGGAAGGACACTAAGTGGATATACTACTAAACTCTTTAAGAAATCACACTTCTGCTGCATGAATTTTGTTTTAGTTAGTTTATTAGTAGGAAAAGAATAAAATGGTTACATTCTTTGCTCTAATCAGCCCCATTGTCTAAAGTAAAAAATGGCTGTTTCTTAATTCCATATTGAATTCTGTCCTTGGCTCAACATTTTGGATTTTACAAAGATTAGTAGTTGCTGCCCAGACACAATAGGAGGGAGTATATGATGAGAGCCTTGGCGATCAATTTGGCCCTGGAGAGATTGTGCAAGTCTCAAGGGGTAGAATTTTTCTCAGCCTGGTCTGTGCTTGTTAACAGGAGAGACTGCTTCTACAGGGATAGGATACACTTAAATAGAAAGGGTGCAAGAATATTTGCTGATGCTATCGAGACAGAGTTAGGTGGGTCGGAAAACTGCTAGCTTGGGGGATACACAGACTAATAGATTAACAATAGCCACTGGCAGAGGTGAAAGTGATTCTTGCACTGCATTTCTATTGAAATGCAGTTGAGCAGTTGCCTGGAAAGCAAACCAAAGGGGATTTCCAGGACTGCTGGGAGTTATAGTAGAACAAGTAAATATGTGGGCTGTGTTAGGGTAACTAAGAGTAGAAACAGGTGCATGTATACTTGAATGTACACCAATGCTAGGAGTAATAGATAATAAATTTGATGAGCTTGAACCGCTAGTCAAGCCATCAAAGGCAGATATTGTTGGGATATCAGAGATATGGTGTCACACAGACATAAGCAGTGCAGAATTGGAATTTGGCGTCCTGTCTATCCTTTCTGTACACATTGTACAGAAAGGATAATCAGGACAGGAAAGCAGGAGAGGTTATGCTGTTAGGTAAGAAACACAAAATCTAAGGAAGTGCATCCAATTGATGTTGGTTGACAATGCAATGTTGAGTCTGTTTGGTTTGTGTTATAGGCCTAATGAATCTGATGAGTATATAGCAAGCAATTGTGTGGAGAAATAGTGGGCCACTAAATCAGTGTGTCTTATAATGGGCGATTTGATTTTCTCAAAGATTGACTGGAATTTGTGGGTTGGTCGCTCGCACTCTAGCAAGAGTTTGGTGGATTTACTGCATGATTGTTTTCTTCAGCAGCATGTTTGGGAGGCAACTAGAGGGAGTAATACTCTTGATCTGATTATCAGTAGTGATTCTTCATGCATTAAGAATCTGCAGATAAAGGAACCACTAGGTGGCAATGATCACAGTGTGCTGAAGTGGGATTTACTCAAAGAGGTAACTACCATCAGGGGTAAAGGGAAGGGTTTTTGCTTTCCTAAAGATAACTATGGTTGTCTGAGACAGTATTTAAATTCTATATGGTGGGACCAACTGATGATACCAACAGCAAATTCAAAATGGGAAGCATTCAAAGAATTAATCTTGGAAGCTACTACGCTTTTCATACCAACTAAGAAATATTGTTCAATATTTAGGCCTAGATGGATGTCAGTTGAACTAATTAGACCTGTGGCAGAGGGAAAAAAAAAAAAAAAAAAAAAATGCATGGGATACATATAAATTAAAGGAAACAGAATCCTATGATAGATATAAACTGGTCTATAACCAAGTCACAAAGGAGGTTAGTCAGGCAAAGGCAGATTATGAGAAATCTTTTTGCAAAGGATGCAAAGAAAAACAGAAAAGAGTTCTTTATTTATGGTAAACTCTTGATATTGATGGTTCAACTGTTGATGATCCTGCTCAGGTAGCTAACAAACTAAATGAATATTTTTCATTTATGTTCACACATGAGGGGTTATTCAGGGAGGGGAATGCCAGATGTGTATTAAACTCTGGCAATAAGCTAGATAATCTTGTAATAACTGAGAGTAAAGTGGAAGAGAAATTGTTGAAGATAAACATAAGAAAGGCACCTGGGGTGGATGGAATCTATCCAGTTATATTAAAGGAGGCAGCAAAAGAAGTAAGTAAACCCATAATTATATGAGCTTCCTTGGACTCAGGGAGATACCCAGGGACTGGTGATGTGCAAATGTGACCCTAATCCACAAAGAAGGAACAAAGGGGGAGACAGGTAATTATGGACCTGTTAGTTTAACTTCTGTTCCAGGGAAATTAATGGAGGCACTGATTAAAGAAGCATTGCAGGGTCATCTAGACAAGACTTCAGTTATAGCTTGGACACAGCATTGGTTTGTTAAATGGAAGTCTTGTCTGACCGATGATGTAGTCACTATGATGTAGTCGCAATGGAACTGGATGCAAAGAATAATTTTGATATCATATATTTGGATCTTAGAAAGGCTTTTGATACTGTTGCCTGTGGAACACTGCTGCACAAATTGGAGTAGTGTGGCATTGGAGACAAATTGCTGCTATGGATAAAGAGATGGTTGAGTGGGAGAAGACAGAGTGGTAATCAATGGACACTGCTCTTCATGGACTAATGTTATTAGTGGAGTCCCCCAGGGTTCAGTGTTGGGTCCATTGTTGTTTTCTGTATTCATCAATGATATTGATGGTATATCAGGCTTAATATCCAAGTTAGTTTGCAGATGATACAAAGGTTGGCAGGATTGTTAATAACACTAATGACAGTATGCTGCTGCAACAGGATCTAGAAAAGTTGAGCAAATGGGCTGAGAGGTGGCAATTGATGTTTAACTTTGACAAATGTAAAGTACTACTTATGGGAAGTAGTAACCCCAGTGGTAGAGAGTGAAAATGTCCTTGGGGATAATTGTGCAGGCAGATATGAAGTTTTCTGAGTAGTGCAGATGGTCTGCAAGGTAGACTTGGTGTCTTGTCAATGATATGAGATCGTCTTTTTTTCCTTCAAAATGTGCCGCAATCTACCATCGCAAGAATTTCGTTGCACATGGTTAAAAAAGTTAATCAACACATACTGAAAAATGTTTATAAATTTTAAAATTAAATATAATTCAGAATTCTTATTTTAAATTCATGCATATTTAAATTTTTAATTTATGTGAAGCTTGTGTATTCATGCCATCTGCCAAGTTTTCAAAATTGGGGATATATACTGTGATAAGAATCTTCTGTATGCAAGTCTGTAAAAGTAGAGCAATTCTTTGTTTTTTGTTTGTTTCAAATACAAAAAAGGCCAATTCACATAGAGATGTGGAACCAAAACGGGAATTTAAAAGTTCAATTCATTTTTTTTACATTTGGGTACTTTTCTCGGCAAAAACATATTTTCAGAAGTCTTTTTCTGATGATCTGGCTTTTAGGAAGATATTGTTTCGCAATGTAATAATTTAATTTTCAAGTAATATTTTCTGCATGTGAAAAATCTTAGAGATTTTTTCTGCAATTTGTTTCGTATCTAAGTGAACATTAAATGGATAAGAAATATATTGAACAATTTCTTCAATTGTTTTAAAATCACCGAATCTGGTTTTAAAATTATCAACAACTTTCTCAATTTCAGAAACACATTTCTCACTATTAAATTCAAAAACAGGATATTTTTGCAAATGATCTTAATATTTGCAAAATGATCAAATTTTTTTTCTTTGAGATCTTTAGCCATTGCAAAAATTGATATTTATATGCAGAAATACTACTAATCATGTCACCCACATTTTTATTTTTTTTCTTGTACTGTAATTCCAAATCAGATCACTTACTTTACTGGTGAAATATGCCAAAAAAAACCAGATCACTCAATCACTCTGTATTTTTTGCTGCTGATAATCATCTCCCCTTTGATCAACAAATTTTTTTTAATTTCATTCAGCAAATTTGGAAATCTCTGTAGAAACTTGCTCTGACTCTGCCACTTCACATCTGTGTGTAATATCAGATCTGGTTCATTTTCATCGAGTTGCATTTTGAAAAGTCTCCTTTGAAGAGATTGTGTCCTCTTATGGAATTCACAATATTTATAAAGCTATGTCCATAATACTTAATTTTAATCTTTTGCTGGTTAACACTTGATGGTGGGTGGATGATACAGCGGTAACTCAAATCTGGGAATTCATTTGGCATAATGCAATGAATCCCTTAAGATGTCCCATCATTGCTTTAGCTTCATCTGTTGTTATTGATACGAGCTTAAATAGTAGCAATTTAAGTTGTTCAATAACATTTTTGAATGCATTAAATATATCAAGACCTCCAGTTCTTTCTTTTAACAAAACCACACCCAGGTTCTTCTCTAGTGGCAGAATCATCAAACACCATTCAAATAAAAACGAGCAATTCAGCTGTGTTAATGAAATTTTCAAAAAGAGAATCTATTATTTCTAAAAATGTGTCTGATGAATTGACCATCAGAAAATGGCTTGCATTTTTTTGCAAGATGGCTCACTTCAAATGATGCTGCAGTTACTGATTTAGATTATAAATGAAGAAATTTTGTTGTGCAAAATAATCTGGATTTACATTCTTTTAATTTATTTTTTCTATGGTCACTATTAGGTGGATAATCCGATTTGGTATTTACCATGGAGTGTGTTGAAATGCCTTTCTAAATTTCCTTTTTTGGGTATAGCCACGGAAGCATTGCAAATCAAACAACCACATTACAAAAAAGTATTCTCGTTCCCACTCTTCATGAAAATGATATTTTTTTTTACTCTAGTATTCATTTTAAATCAAAGGGTATTAAATTAACATATAAGTACTGTCCGGTTATTAATATTAAGTGAAGTCAATAAGAAATCAACACATACACAATGCTCTCCACAATGTAACTGCATGAATTTTCACTAGACAAGCCTAGTGGCTGCATGGCGACAAGAGTAGTCACGTGGTTCAGCGGATTTGTAATAAGCTTATGCAGTGGGGCGCATAATAATAATAACATTTTATATTTTGACTAATCAATTTTTTATAGATATATTTAAAATTCGTTGTGATCGACTGAAATTAAAGCCACAATCGATTGGTAGATCGTGATCGACTTGTTGGCCACCCCTAATATCCAGGAATTTTTCTAGCAGGAATAAAGATGTAATTATCCCCTTGTATGCAATAGTCATATGGTCATATGTAATAAGGCCACACCTTGAGTACTGTATACAGGTCTGGAGGCCTCATTTTAAGAAGAATGTAGAGCTGTCGGAACAGAAATGGGCAACAACATTAGTGAATGGAACAAAGGGTTGCTCTTACGAAGAAAGGCTTAAATTTTGCAAATTGCAGTGTCTGGAGACTAGGCACCTGCGAGGTGATCTGATTGAGGTGTATAAAGCCTTGAATGGTTTGAGCATGCTCAGTACTGATGGGATTCTTCCTCTTGCTCAGAATAATCACTTCAGAGGACAAATTCAAATTGAGGAAAGACAGTTGTAGGGTAGATGTGCTGAAGTTTGCCTTTAGCCAGCTGGTGGTTGATTGCTGGAACAAACTTCCATCTGTCTTTTTTTTTTTTTTTTTGATTTGGTAGTTGTTGGCGCATCGGCTTCTGTGGCCATATTGCACCTCCCAAGGTTTTTGCAGTACTTTGATCCGAGGCGGGAATCGAACCCGCGACCTTTGAGTTGCCGGGCAGGTACTTTACCCACTCGGCTAGCCCGGTCGGCCCATCTGTCGTGGAAGTTGATAGCTTAAACAGACTCAAGGCAGAACTGGACAAACATTTGGAGCACGTGGATGGGTGAAATGAGAAGGGTTGTGTGCTGTTTTTTTTTCTTTTTTCTTTTGCTGATGCTATATAAGCTTGCTTTCTTACATCATGTGCTCTTGCTAATGCTAATATGGTGGAAGGCTCTTTCTACATCACTAGGGAAAAAAAAAATTCCATTTCTCATAGATGTGCTGGTACAACTGACCATTGAATTTTCTATTTCTCCACGCCTTCAATTATAATTGCCCATGGAGATAACTTATTCCTAAAGAACTTGCTGGCTAAAAATAAACTTTATATAATCCCATTTTTTTTTTTTTTTTATGCAAACCCCAAACACGAGAGGTATTAGAACCTATAGTACTTAGTACTGTGCTTGGGTTGGAGGTTGAGAAGACAAAAGAAGATATTTGTTGACATTAGACTTAAACTTCTGTAGACTATAATTTTGAGGAAATACATATGATGGAAGGTTGTTCCAGAAAATGGCAGTTGAATGAATAAACGAGGAAGATGAAAAGTTGGTTCTGTGAGTTTGAAGTTAGACAGTAAATGGATGTTGGCTGGTGGTGGCACGTGTTCGGACTGTTTTGAAAGAGAGAGTGGGAATTATAGAAGCCAATTCAGAAGAACAGTGCCCATGGAAGTATCTGTAGAAAGGCAGGCAGCAGAAGCAGTACATCTATGAGACAGTGAGTAGAGAGACTGTTAGAGAATAGTCATTAATTAACCTAACTGCCCTCTTCTGAATGGAATCTAGAAGCCTGAGAGAAGTTTTGGGGGCACCACCCCAGATGTGGGAACACTATTCCATGTTAGGATGGATTTGTGATTTGTACAGAGTGAACAGCTGTTTGGAAGACAAGTAATGCCAAAAGCGAAAGAGGAAACCAAGTTTTTTAGATGCAGAGGAAGCAATATTAGTAATGTGCTTGTGCCAAGAGAGATTAGAAGTCAGGGTAATCCCCAAAAGCGGGGTTCGAGCCCGTCACCCCCAAATACGGAGGATGCGGAAAAGTCAAGGGAATGACCACCACATATTCCTAGAGCAATATGGCCTTAGTTGCTAATGCTTCTAAAAACCAAATAACAAACAACAACAACAAACAAAACAATCCCTAAAAGAGATATATCACTATACCTAGAAATTGGAGTGTCACCAAAGATAAGTATAAGAGCAAAAGAATCCTTTTTGTGAGATATAAGACAAGACAGAGTTTTAGAAGGATTGAAATTAACTAAGTTCTCTTCGCCCCACTGGAGAATTATCTGGAGATTGGCATTTAAGGAATTGGTAGCTGATATTTGAGGAGTTGAAGCTGATTGAACAGGACAAGGTTTCTCAAAATGGAATGCAATGTGCAATCATCATCAATATACAAGAGGAAAAGAGTGGGGGAAGGAACTGAACCTTGGGGGAGACCGGCATTAGTGAAGAAGTTAGAAGACAGATAGCCATCTACCATCATGCTCAGTGAGCTATCAGAGAGAAAACTGTATAACCAGTTACAAAAAACAGTTGGCAAACCATAAGATGGAAGCTTGTTTAGAAGACCTTTATGCCAAACACGATTGAAACCTTTGAGATGTCAAGAGTAACTGCTTGTGTTTCACCAAACTTTTCCATTGAATTTGTCAATAAATGGGTGATATAAGCCAGAATATCACCAGTGGATCGACACTGAAGGAATTAATACTGGCGATCATTGATCTGATGGATTTCTAGGTAGTTTAAGAATTGGCGGTTAATTGATTTCTCCATTACTTTAGAAAGACTAGAAGTAATTGCAATGGGACGATAATTGGATGGGAGGGATTTGTCACCCTTTTTAGGAACTGGCTGGATATGAGTAAATTTACAAGCAGAAGGAAAAACACCTTTGGAATAAGAAAGTGAAAAAAGGTGGTAAAGAACAGGAATAAGTTCAGGAGCACAGGTTTTGAGAACAAGTGGAGAAATATCATCAGGATCTGGAGCTTTCTTAGCATCAAGATTCGTCAAAATCCTTCTGACATCCTTTTGACGGAAGACCTCAGGAGACATTGAATGGAGCGTTTTGGGAATGGTGGGAGGTGTTTTACCAAGATCATTAATACATGAGTTGGAATAAAAATGGGATGCTAGCAGGTCAGCTTTATCCTTGGCTGAAGTGACAACAGAACCATCTGGTTTTGACAGAGGTGGTAGCAGAAATGGGCAAAAGTTGTGGCCAATAGCTTTGGCAAGAGACCAGAATGCTCGGCTACCATTAGGGCAAGAAGCAAGTTTTCTACTCTTAGCCTGTTCAAAATCTAGTTTCGACTGATTAATAACTGCTTTACAATTGTTGCGAGCTTTGGTGTACGCAGAAAATGAAAATATAGAATTGGAAACAAACCAATTACGATATGCAATGTTCTTCTCTTGAACAGCCTTAGCACATTTATTGGAAAGCCAAGGTTTGGTGAAAAGATGAGATTTTAAAGTGGAGTGTGAGATAAAGGATTCCATTCCTATAAGATTAATTTCACTGACACGATCTGGGCAAACGTTGACATCAGAAGTTTTGCAACAGTAATCCGACCAAGGGAAAGAAGAAAAGAAATCTCGCAGGTCATCCCAGTTTGCATTCTTGTAATGCCAAACAACACGAGGTTGGGAATAGCCATGAGGTAAAGGCTCTGTTGGAGAAGAGACAATCACCAAGGTGTGATCTGAGATGCCTAAAGGACCATTCACTTCGATGGTGTACTTAGAAGGGTTGTTTGTGAGAAAAAGATCAAGCTTGTTGGCTGTATGGTTACGATTGTCCGGTATTCTTGCAAGATCATTAGTAATTGCAAATCTTGAAACTCTTCCCTGTTAATTTGGATTTATGGCACTTAGTTCTAGTATCATTTATAACTGAAAATTTCATCTTTATATTACTATCCTCCTCTGAGAGCCTTATAAACCTCAGTCAGATCCTTTTTAAGATATCTGGTTGCTAAAAGTGTAGTTAAAAGTGTTCTCTTATATAGGCATCTTTTTGTCAATCTTACCAAGTATGTTGACCATCTTTGAACCTTTTCAAGAAGCTCTTTTCTGTTTTTAGGTGTAATCATAGTAGGAATATTTGAACAGTATTTGAAGCATGGTCTTACAATTTATTTATAAGTAGGATTTTGACTTCACATCTCCACAAGGAAATATTTGATAAATCATTACTAGGACATCAAAAAATTCCTTGCTGTCTGTCTGCACTGCATGGAGAACTTCATTCCTGCCTGGACTGTAATTTGTCAAATTTATCTTTTTCTAATATACAGCAGACTCTCGATTTACTGGGATCAGATTAACCCAAACAGTTCAAGGCCCCAAATTAAAAAGAAAAAAAAAAAAAAAAAAAAAACTGACTGGAAATCATAAAATTCAAGTAATAAATAGAATAGGCAGTGCTGTTTTTGTAAATAAATAGGTGCCGGTATTCATTCTTTGCTATCAGGAAAAAATTAAAATGATATGAAAAGTACTCTGAAAATTTTTTTTCCCTGATATTGTTATTTTAGTAGTAATGTTTTTAGACTAATTAAGTGTATTAACACACAGTTTATTAAGCATAAATTTATTATTCAAGTATATAAAAAAATAAAATGTGTGTAAAATAATAACGTAATTAAAAATAATTTCATAATAAAGTTTTTGTAGAATATTCCAAATTTTTATTAAGTTCTCATCCGACACCATATGCCAGAGGTGGATAGCCATTTTTGAGTGAAGAGCCATTTTTGAGATAATTTTAAAAAAAAGAGAGAGAATCCAAAGAGCCACATCTCAGCTCAACCTTGGAGAGGAGGGATAAGAGTTTTTTAAGAAATGGAATAGAGTGGGAAAGTGTTTATTAAAAAAAAAAATATATATATATTTTGAAATAGTATTTATTAATACTGAAAAAACATAACAAACACCCAATTAGGTACAAATTAATGTGACTTTTGCTGATGAATTTCTTGAGCAAGTGTCTCCCAATATCATGCGAGTATGTCATAATTAAACCTGCTGAGCTTTAAATATGCTCGCCTTGTTTAGACTACAGTTTCTTGATTTATTTTTAATATAGTTCATGTTCAAAAATATTTTCTCGCAGAAATACGTCTAACCAAAAACTGAGAGAAATCCAAACACAAATATTTTCAAATTTATATACGGGTCCGGTAAGCTACTCCACGCATCGAACACAATTTGGTCTGCATTTTAAAGTCATCTATCATCCATTTGTGTAGAATTGCAAGGGCAGCCTTTTGCCACTCGAAATTCTCAATTTCAGTTTTAAGACATTTTAGCCTTGCACTCCATATGTCCTTGATTTTTAAGTCCTTTAATTCCATTTCAAATTGTGCTTCATGTGAGCTGTCAAGTTAAAGAGCCTCAGCTACATGTTAAAAGAGCTGCATGTGGCTCGTGAACTGCAGGTTGCCGACCCCTGTCCTATGCCGACCTATTTTCTTCCTCTTTGGGTGTCGGTTGCTGAAAACGTTTCCGAAGCAGCCATGAATCGGCATATTTTGCTGGATCTAAGCAGGTCAGTGGTGGGCCTACAGTTTTAAAAAACAGTACTGAAGAAACTGTTTTTATCATCAACAAAGTGCTGGTTGGGCTGGCAATCAGATTTATTTGTGAAAATCGTCGTTCGCATTCACTCGATGAAATTGGTATTGTACTCAGAGCGTTCATCAAATGCTTCAATTCTTCCGAAACCTTCTTATCAATTAGGTATCCCCGAAATCCACGAATTGCATCTTTCATTTAACTGTAACCTAATTGACAATTTTCTAACTTCACTTTTACCAAATGCCAACAATTCATGTTTAGAAGGATTTAATACCTTCGTTGTCCTAGTTTTCCTTTCTCGTTATCGGTATTGTCACTAGTTCTTAAATTTGAATTTTTTTTTTTTTTTTTTTTTGAAACTGTCCAAAATGTCAGTGTCATTCGGATAATCAGGTACTGTGACCATGTATCATTATTAGCCATATGGTGCAAGGAAGCCTGAGGCTTTTGCTGCACCAGGCAAAAAAAAAAAAAAAATTCTGAGTTACCCAGAGAGAGAGAGAGAGAGAGAGAGAGAGAGGAATCACCAAGAAAGAGAAGAATGATGTTATTTAATGATGTTAAATTTGGATAACGCACTTCCGCGAAACAGATGATTGTTTGTTGGGGTGTGAGAATTAGAAAATCACTTTTCTAATTCTCAAACGGGGTGCTTATGGTTGATTCACAAAGATGTCCAACTTATGGCCAGCGAGGAAAGTGAACTAAAACAGCATTTTAAATGTTGTTAATTATCAAAAAAATTCTCATTTTTTCGAATATTTTCGAAAAAGTTTTGAATACTTTCAATTTTACTTTTACATGCAATAAGATATCGAAATGTAACATACTAAAGAAATCTAACTTTGAATTTTTTTGAATATGGCCCCTGTAAGGGAAAAGGTTGGACACCACTGCAATAGAAGGTGGGCCAGAGCCCATTGGGAATACACCTTGATCTGCTCACTCTTGACTAAAGTGACTCCTCCGTATGTGGACAGGTGGTCGGATAGGTTTTACCAGGTACCACTAAGTTGTAGAATGCTTTAGCTCTCTTAATTCGTGCAGCAGCAGCACTAATTACCTAAATTGTCTGAAGGCCAGAAATGCGAAAAATTTTCTTTGCTCAACGGAAACTATTTTAAATGTAACTTCCAAGGAGAATTCAAAATAATTTGCTATAAAAGGACTTTGTTTAACAAAGGCCTGACTGAGTAATTTAGAATTATAAAAATGGTTATACAGGGTGTCTCAAAAAATACACGGCATAACTTCAGGAATGAGTTCCTCATATGTAGACAATAAAAATATTTTATATCAACATAGTTCCGGAAATGCTTGGTTCCTGAGTTATTTACTGGAATGTCTTATCTCCTGCAGGTGATTTCCTTCATCACAGGGTGCTGACAGAATCTGGTGGTTTCCCATTCCGACCATGTACTCAAATCAGGAGCAAGCAGATATGCACTTTATGTACACAGGGTAATCTGCTGGTGACAAGGCCTGTACCCGTTGCAGATGGTAAGGATACAGTTGTTCTCGCAACACTTTCCAAATAGTTGAACGTTGAACAGCCAGTTGCATTGCTATTCTACGTGGCTGTTTCCAGGAGTGGCATGCAAACATCCAAAATCTCATCTTCTACTCCAGGAGTCGTAGATCTTGGTCATCCTTTGTTGGCAGCACAAGGCGTAAAGGTCCCATGTTCACAAAGGCAGTGATGGATACCTTCAAACATTTTCCTGTCTGGACATCTTTATTCTGGGAACCTTTCGTGGTACAAATGACGAGCCTCCAGAGCATTGCCGTCCGCCAAACCGTACATAAAGTGCACATCCACTTGCTCCTGATTTGAGTACATGGTCGGAATGGAAAACCACCAGATTCCGTCAGTACCTTGTGATGAAGGAAATCACCTGCGGGAGATGAAACATTCCGGTTAATAACTCGGGAACCAAGCATTTCTGGAACTATGTTGATATAAAATATTTTTATTGCCTACATATGAGGAACTCATTCCTGAAGTGATGCCGTGTATTTTTGAGACACCCTGTATAGAAAATATCTTAAAAATACAGTAAAAAATACAAATTTAGTTAAATAATTTTAAGCTTATTTGAATAATAGGTAAAAGTGTGAAAAAAATTTACGGAATATTAGAAATTTTGAAGTGCATTGCATCCAAATGTCACACATCACTGTTAATAAAGGTGCCGGTATGCTGTACCGTTGTGTACTGTCCCAAAAAAAGCACTGAGAATAGGTATAAACAGATGTTTGCAAGTTTTAAATAAGTGACAAGCTGCGTTATAAGTCGTGATTGGGAGATGAATGTACCTATTATCCCTCAGTCCCTGCTGTTTTCACACCAGCTGCTCAAAATAAAAATAAATGTTTAGTTTTGTTTTAGTGCATCCTGTGGATTGTTGTGTTCTGCCATCCTGCAAAAAGACAAATTTTGTTTCATTATTTAGTCACGGATGTAAATTTTTTTTTTTTTTTTTTTTTATATAGAAAATATATTTTTTTTGTTTAGAAGTTGCGAAAATGATGGATAAATGCAAAAGAGTTGTGCTTTCCATTGAACAAAAGCTTGGAATTATTCAAAAGTTTGAGAATGGTGCATCTGTTAAATCTTTAAAGAACCATTATAATGTAGGTGGCCGAACCAAACCATATGTGACATCGTAAAAAATAAAGGGAATCTATTAGATTTAAAATCAACATAAAAAAAAATAATAAATAAAGGGACACATGAGTAGTGTGTGGTAAGTTTTTTTATCACCATATTTAGTATTAAATCAGCTCACACCAACCATAAGAATAAGCATTTACTGTAACTAGAATATTTATTTACATATTAAAATAAAATAAATATTTACAAAAAACTGCTATTATATTAAATATACATGTAAAAACATTAAAACTGTGATAAAATCCTTGAGATAAAATACACTAAAATAAACCGGATTAAAAGCGATAAAAACAATAAAAATCTCTGGAGCTTTCGGAAGCTTGCGCTCCCTTCCTCAGCAGTAACAAAACTTCCTGCAGCACGTCCATATATAACAGGCTCACGGTACCTATACACGTGGTGCAGTCGGCGCATGGTCTGAACTGGAAGCGGAAATAGCTCGGGAACGTGTTAAGCAAAACCGTTCATCCGTACTTAGGATAATAGTTTCAAACAGAGGATGCATACGCATACCTCTGTCCCTATTCATAATATTGTGGTCGGATGAACAGATTCGTAGGCTCTCGAGCCATTTACGGTTCCAGAACCCATGCGCTCGATCCATGATAACCGCATCCTCTGGGGAAATTTGATGCTGCTTCTCCCAAAAATGTTCGGCCACAGCAGATTTATTGTAATCAGCGGTTTTTATAGCATTTGCATGCTCCCCCAGACGATCCTTGAGCCGTCGTTTTGTCTCGCCCACATAACATTCCCCACAATCCGGGCATTCTATCCTGTATACTACTCCACTACTCAGGTCCTTTGCTATTGGGTCTTTTACCTGAGACAACACTGTGTGCAACCTCCGCCCGGGAAGCTGCACACAGCGTGTTTTATAGCCCCGCAAAATTCTAGCGAGATGCTCAGTAACGCCCGGATAGTAAGGAATGTATGCGGTAGCGACAGGAACAAACGGTTCCTGACGGTTAGACTCTATTCCTCTACTAAATCTGTCTATGATCCTCTGGGGGTATCCGCATTTTCTAAGGTCTGCTGTGACCCGTCTAATTTCACATTCTTTGTCCTCAGAGGTGGTGCAGTGTGACCCTGCTCTATCTAGTAGAGCTTTCACTACACTATTCTTATGCTGCCCAGCTTGTGCTGAACTATAATGGGTGTACTGGCCTCTGCACATAGGTTTTTTAAACACAAGTTTTTAGCCTAGGGCCTACCCTAGAGACCAGTACATCCAAGAAAGGAAGGGTACCTCCTGTTTCCACCTCTGAGGTAAATTGTATAAATTGAGAGAAGCTATTAAGCCAATGGAGTGCATCATCCTCTCTCCCCTTCTGGACCACGGTAAAGGTATCATCAACATACCTTTTCCATTTCTTTATGGGAAACTGACATCCACTAAAAACCCTCTCCTCTAACTCCTCCATGGCCAGATTGGCCACGATGGCGCTAATAGGAGATCCCATGGCTGTACCGTGAACCTGTTTGTACATAACACCTTGGTACACCATAGTGGTGCTGGCCAGACAAAGTTCCACACCCGAACAAATATCCTCTACGTTTAAAAGCGATCTACTACCCAAAGAGACATCATTACTCAAAGATCTTCTAACACAATATATTCCATGTTTAATTGGAATGCATGTGAATAGTGACACCACATCAAAAGAAATCATGCTCTCGTTTTCATTTACAGTCAAATCTTTCACAAAATTCACAAATTCTTTACTGTCTTTTATGACATAGTTGGACTGGCCCACTATAGGCGAAATCAATTTAGCCAAATACCCTGACAAAGCATATGTGGGGCTTCCTATAAATGATACAATAGGTCTGAGTGGGACTTCTGTCTTATGAGTTTTTGGAAGTCCATAAAACCTCGGGAGTTGACATCCAGTAGCATGTAAGAACCAAAAGGTCTCCCTGGAAATCTTCTCTGCCTTTAACCAATCCTGTACCAGTTTATTAACTCGCCGCTCTAGGCCATTTACGGTTCCATGGGTTCTGGAACCGTAAATGGCTCGAGAGCCTACGAATCTGTTCATCCGACCACAATATTATGAATAGGGACAGAGGTATGCGTATGCATCCTCTGTTTGAAACTATTATCCTAAGTACGGATGAACGGTTTTGCTTAACACGTTCCCGAGCTATTTCCGCTTCCAGTTCAGACCATGCGCCGACTGCACCACGTGTATAGGTACCGTGAGCCTGTTATATATGGACGTGCTGCAGGAAGTTTTGTTACTGCTGAGGAAGGGAGCGCAAGCTTCCGAAAGCTCCAGAGATTTTTATTGTTTTTATCGCTTTTAATCCGGTTTATTTTAGTGTATTTTATCTCAAGGATTTTATCACAGTTTTAATGTTTTTACATGTATATTTAATATAATAGCAGTTTTTTGTAAATATTTATTTTATTTTAATATGTAAATAAATATTCTAGTTACAGTAAATGCTTATTCTTATGGTTGGTGTGAGCTGATTTAATACTAAAATATGAATTTTCCCAACCTCAGAGGCCTTTTTCAGGATATCACCATATTTTCTAAGTAGGTTACCGAACAGTTTGATATTTTTGGATTAACTGGAAATCAATTATCCGGAAAAAAAAATTTTTTTTTTTTTTTTAACCATCTATCCCTGAAAATCGAGAGTCTACTGTATAAGTTATTTTTGAGTTATCTTCCAAGTCTCTTGCAATTTGCAGTATTCAAATATAGTTTTGACTTTTCTGACCATTCTTTAAGCTTATGCAAATTGTCCTGGATGAGTGCTGCTTGGCACTGATCATTAACCTCTCTCTCTGATCTTATCTGCAAATTTTGACGTCATGCCCTTTATCTGTTTTGCCAACCATTATCCGTTTTGCCAGTTTTTGCCAACCAAACACTGGTTGGCACAAAAAAAAAAATTTTTTTTTTAAAGAAAACGTTACATACAGTACTAATCATTGAACGAGTCTGTTAACCTTATTCTATTTACAGAAATGTCATCTGATAACAAAACACTTATTTTGTTGTTTTTTGCCTTTTATAATTGTCCATTGGTGTCTCCTCTATGAGGTGCCAATGTATTTGGATTCCATTACCCCTAGAATCTTTTTTCCATTTGAGAAATATCTTAGTGAAATCTTTCACTGTGTTTATCAGAGATCACTCCCAAGTTTTCAGGAAAAAAGTCTAAATGGGAATGTAGGAAATGAAGCTTTAATGACATGTTGCATCCCAATTTCACTGTAATTTTTTGATTTGTCATTGCCTAAAAAGTGCCGGCAAACATTTTTGAATGCTTTCCAGGCTCTTATTTATGGTTTGGTTTGGTTTTTTTTTTTTAGGAGCATTAGCAACTAAGGCCATATTGCTCTGTGAATATGCGGTGGTCATTCCTGACCTTTCCGCATCCTCCGTATTTGGTGGTGACGGGCTCGAACCCCGGTCTAATCAAGAAGCGTGTGCTACGCACTGCTGCTCCTTCCCACCTGGCTACGGAGGTGCCTCTTATTTATGTAGCTAGTGAATTCTTATCTTGGTATAGCAGTTTGATTTGAGGACCCATCAAAAATTCCCTCTTTTGTCTTGGCTTCACTGATTCAAGGAAACTTTTGCCTTGAACAGGAAAATCCTTCTCCTTTTATGTCTCTTGCTTTCACAAATTTTTTTTTTTTTTTTTTTTTTATCAAACTTAGCTTGATGTGCAATGGAGGTAAATAGATTTTTGACTTATCCACCAAAGGAGGATGCGCTACATTTTTCTTGCCTGGTGTCGGGCCATTTTTTTTTTTTTTTTTTTTTTTTTTACCATGTACTGACAATCCTTCGCTCGGCTGTCCCACTTGCATAAAAAGCACCAGTATTTAGTGTATCCACCTTGCAACCCAGTCAGCAAAGCTATCACTTTTAGGTCAGCACAGATATTCCGTTTGTATTCTTGATAGCATATTTTTTGTGAAAAATCTGTACAGTTTTGTTCATGTCAACTGTATGTGCCAACCACAGTTGACATTGTATAGATGGATATTTGTGCCCATTATGGAGTAAAACTGCTTCCAAATTGACCATGGATGAATCAACAAAACTCCTCCACTGCCTGGAGACATGCTTCAGATGCAACTCTTCCATTAATTCCTGGTCATCGTTACAATAAACCAAAGCACTATCCATGGAATAATAAGTTATGTTAATTTACCTCTTCCTATAAAAGGACACCCTTTTCAAGAAGATTTCACTGCTGAAGCTGTGATCCTATTAATCGTGCCTTGGTTTTGGGGCCCCTGGTGCCAAGCGATTGTGACTGAGCGATTTCTCTTTGTGCTTTCACTGCAACTTTTTGAAAGGTGAATTCTACTTTCTCTTTTACGTTCCTCTCGTTAAGAAATCCTTTTATTTAATAGTAGCTCTTGTATCAAAAGTACTGGTAGAGAGCAAGGAAGGAAAGTAACCTTTCTTTATTTTTCATATCTAATAGACTAACTCCTACTAATTTCACTTGGTCACTCCAGGCACTTCTCCTGCCTCCCCGTGGCAGGGCCAGTAACTTTGGCAGAAAAGTTCATCTGCCAGGGGCTAAAAGGAGCCAACATGGAACAAAATATGTTTCCCTCTTTAGACCTGTCAAGCAGTCGGCCAGACACAGAACATGAGCATGACTCTTCTCAAGCAAAGAGGTTAAAAACCATTTCCTCTGCGACCAAGTTTCCTGCATAATGCATTCATTATCAGAACAGCCTTTTAGTAAGCTATCCCCCTTTCTAATCCAAAAACACTTGGAAAGTATTGCAGGGTCTCCCAAGACTGTTAAGAGACTACAATCAGGGGACTTACTTGTAGAAACGGCAACTCCAGGCATTCTGGAAAACTCTTAAAAGTGAAAACTTTGCTAAAATTCCAGTGAAGGTAACTCCCCATGCAACCCTAAATACATCTAAGGGTGTTATATCTAGTTGGGACCTTTTGAATGTAACAGAAGAAGAAATTAAAGAAGAGCTTCAAGAACAAAATGTAATTGCTATCAAAAGAATTATGACTAAAAGGGACAAATACTCACACCCGCCAGAAATATTGTTCTTACCTTTAACAGTCCAAATCTACCCTCGTCAGTAAAAGCAGGTTATCTACATTGTCGCATTCGTCCTTATATTCCTAATCTGTTGATGCTATAAATGCCAAAAGTATGGCCACTCTCAAATGGCATGCAGAGGGAACCCAACTGTGGATTCCTCCGATCACAGTCAAAATGACTGTTCGGCAAAAGAAATGACCTGTCCTAATTGCAAAGATAATCATCCTGCTTACTCTAAAACATGAGATGTGGAAGATGGAGAAAAAAATTGTAAAATATAAAGTTGAAAACAAAGTTATCAGGAAGCAAGAAAATTAATTGCACCCAGTATAGCTAACCGTACCTATGCCAGTATTGCAAAAAAAATATCAAACAATAGCCATGCAAACTGATGTTACCGTTCCATCCAATATATCAATCTCCGACTGGGCTCAAGCTGTCCTCTCTCAGCAGCAGTCCAATGCCCTGAAGCACCCAGACCAAGCTAGTAATACGCCTCTTACGATTCCAGCAAAATCTCCTCATCCTCCAGTGATTGCTGCTACTACTCCAAATATTCCTAGTTCAACTTCAAAAAAGATTATCCAGGAAGATCCGATTCTGGAAATATTTGTAGAAGAAGATATGGACACAGGTCGCCCCGCCTTTCCAAAAAGAGACAACCTAAAGCCAAAATGCCATGAGACAGCCACGTCAGGTACGGCTTCTTCTAAACTCATATAATGCCTTATATTTTACAGTGGAATTGTAGAGGCTTTTGTAGCAACATCGACGACATTGAGTACTTAATTAGATGCTACTCTCCAGTGGGTTTCTGGAGAGTAGCAGGAAATCTATTTAACTGCTCAAATTTCTGTTTCCATAAAAAACTAAATCTATCGAAGAGATTGGAATACATCCAGCTCTGTTTGTGGTGGTGTAGCTATTTTGATTAACTCAAAGATCACTGCTAGCCAAATCATTCTCCAAACCCAAATTGAAGCCATTGCTGTGCATCTGATTATGCAGATTGCGTTTACGCTAATCTCAATCTATCTCCCACCAAATTATACCTACTCTTATAAAGATCTCAAACTTTTAATACAGCTACCCTCCCCTATCTGCTTGCTTGGGGATTTCTATGGCCACCACCCTTTATGGGGGATCCTCTAAATTAGATAGACAGGGCAGACTGATTGAAACTCTACTAGATAAACAAAACCTCACCATTCTTAATAGTGGTGCACACACCCACATACAGTTACCTACTGGACAAACTTCTGCAATTGACCTCAATTTGTTCCCTGATACTGTTTCCAGTCATTCAATTGTTTGCTATGGATGATCCCATGGGCAGTGACCATTTTCCAATTGTTTGTAACCTGCTCACTACACAACCACCATTAGACTAACCCTGCAGGAAATGGAAATTTTCTAAAGCCAAATGGGCCAAATTTCAATCAGCAATCACTCTGGACAAAGAAACTATTCAACTACAGCCTATCAATAAAGTAACTGATTATATCATATCCCATCTTTTAATTGCAGCTAAATACTCAATTCCATTATCAAATCCCCCAACCCAACAACACTTCAACTACTGGTGGAATGAAGAGTGCACAAAAGCAAAGAAGGGAAAAAATAAAGCATTCGATTTCCAACAACAGCTAATTTAATTAGCTACAAGAAGCTAAGGGCAAAAGCACGGTTCATTCAAAGGCAAGCCAAGACAGCTTCTTGGGCTCGGTTTGCATGTACTATCAACAGAAATACTGACTCCAGATTAATATGGAAGAAAATTAGGCAGCTTTCTGGGAAGTTTCCAATCATCCCTTCCCCAATTTTTTCATACAATGGGCAAGAACTCTCTGGTCCTCTAGATATAGAAAATGTTTTGGGCAAAACCTTTGCCAAAGTCTCAGCTGCATCAAACTACACTCTCAATTTCCAAAATATTAAGACCGCCACTGAACAGAGACCCATCAACTTTAGAACTTCACTAGGTGCCTCCGTAGCCAGGTGGGAAGGAGCAGCAGTGCGTAGCACACTCTTCTTGATTAAACTGGGGTTCGAGCCCATGACCACCAAATACGGAGGATGCGGAAAGGTCAGGGAATGACCACCGCCCGGAGCAATATGGCCTTAGTTGCTAATGCTCCTAAAAACCAAATAACAACAGAACTTCACTATCTCTTCCCTATAATCAGCCTCTTGAATATTCTGAACTTTTACATCAGAACAACACAAAACAATGCTGCTGGGCCAGATGGCATATATTATGTCATGCTGAAGCATCTCGATGAGAAAAACTTACAAATGCTACTAGTCTTCTTTAACCAGATCTTCCTGGAAAATATTTATCCAGCCTCTTGGCACCATGCTACAGTTTTGGCCTTTTTGAAACATGATAAAGATCCCTCCAGTCCGAATAGTTACAAGCCAATCTCTCTGTCAAGTTGACTTGGTAAAATTCTTGAAAAAATGATCCACAGTCGACTCACCTGGATCATTGAAACTCAATATCTACTGAGTAATTGTTAACATGGCTTTCACAAAAATAGGTCCTCCCTAGATCTGATGATCAAGGCTGAATCTGAAATTCGCAATGCCTTTTTGAAAAACGAACACCTTGTCATGGTCTCCATTGATACAGAGAAGACATTTGATACTACCTGGTGGTATGGCATTCTCAGTGATCTACATAATTTTGGTCTATGAGGCAAACTGCTTATATTTATTAGGAACTTCCTCCAGAGCCGCTCTTTCCTGGTTTGATACCAAAATTCCTTTTCTTCTACATTCTCACAGGAAGGAAGAGTACCACAGGGGTATTGAGTGAATTGATTAGAATTGATTCCATTACAAAAGAACTTCCAAATACTGTGGAAGCCTATCTTTATGCTGATGATCTCTCTATTTCTTGCCATTCTCAGAGCATGAGATCTATTGAATGGCAATTGCAGATATCCCTCAATAAAGTACAAAAATGGGCTGAGTTCAATGGATATCGTCTTTCCCATCAGAAAACAGTTGCGATCCACTTTTGCAATCAACGTAAATTACATATAGACCCTGAACTTCGGATATCAAATTCCACCATCCCGATTGCCAACAACATTAGATTCTTGGGATTGATACTGGAGAGCGTTAAACTTCTTTGAACACATTAAAGTAATATGTACTACCTGTCTAAAAAAGCTGAATATGAATATGCTAAGAGCTCTATCTGCCCTGTCTTGGGTAGCAGATCGTACAACTTTGCTTGCTGCTCTTATATAGAGCACTGATTAGATCCCGTTTGGATTATAGTGCCCCAGTCTATGAATCTGCCCGAAAGAGAGTATTGCACTGGCTCAATCCTGTACAACACAATGCGCTGTGGATTGCTCTTGGTGCTCATAGGACATCTTCAACCTGTAGTCTATATATTGAAGCCCATGAGCCCCATCTGTACCTCTGCAGAAAAATGTTACTACTTAAATGTGCAGTCAGAATACAAAACTGTTCTCTGCACGTCATTCAGCCATATCTCTTTAATCCACCATTTCACAATCTCTATAGAAATAAACCAAATAAAATACGACCAGCAGGCCTACCAGTCCTTGAAATATCACAAAATTGGAATGTTTCTCTCCACAGTAGGCAGCAGATAAAGAATTATTCTCGCCCACCATGGACTCCCTTTCCTCAACCAACCTGTGATAATTATTTTCTCCAATGAGGAAAAAATCATCTACCGGGTCTGAATGTACAACAACTCCATGCTAGCCATATTCAAAACTATTTTGACTTCTTACTGATATATTACTGATGGTTCCAAATCTGATTCAACTGTTGGAGCAGCAGCAGTGTTTCCCTCTGCTATCATATCAGCCGGTGCCTCCATAGCCAGTTGTGCAGGAGCAGCAGAGCGTAGCACACGCTTCTTGATTAGACCGGGATTCAAGCCTGTGACCACCAAATACAGAGGATGCGGAAAGGTCAGGGAATGATACCACATATCCCCGGAGCAATATGGCTTTAGTTGCTAATGCTCCTAAAGACTAAATAATAACAACAACATCATATCAGCTTCTCTTTCACCTGAGTACAGCAGCTTTTCAGCAGAATTATATGCAATACAATTAACTCTAGAAAATTTGACTCTTCACCCATCTGCAAAATATTTAGTTTACACAGACTCTCTCAGCTCAGTTAGAGCAATGCAGAATCCCTCTCATAAGGATCACCCTGTTTTAAATCAAATCAGGAATTTGCTGTTGAAAATTGAAGATCATCAGCAATGAGTGAACTTTTGCTGGATTCCAGCACATGCAGACATTAAAGGGAATGAGCTGGCTGATATTTCTGCTAAAAATCCGTAATCCTTAGACTTAACCTCTGTCTTTATTCCAGTTTCTGGTTATAATATAATTCAAACAGCATACCATGCACAGTGGACAGAGCTATGGCATAAACAAACAAATAATAAACTTTTCCAGTTGAAAAAGTACCCAAAATTTTGGCACTCATGCATTCAGACAGTTTGGCGAGAAGTGGTACTCGCAAGGATTAGAATAGGACATACTCATTTGACTCATCTCCATCTACTCACAGGCGATGATCCTCCTCAGTGTTCACAGTGCTCTGAGCATCTAACAGTCAAACATATTTTGATTCATTGTTCACATTATCAACAACATCGAATTTCAGTGTTTCATTCTCTGGCTAATCTCCGAGAACAGATAACATTAAATGATATCATTGGTGAAAACGCAAATATTAATGAACTTTTCTGTTATTTAAAACAAATAGGAATGTATGAACGACTATGATTAGTTTCTGACATGAAATGAGATTGAACTGTCTTCATATTAATTTTTTTTTTTTCAACATTCCTATGAATAGGCATAATATAGCCACAGCAGATTGTGTGCCATTAAACACCCATACTGCACGTGCACACACACACACACACTTGGTTTTGGAGAGGTCCAAATTTCTGACCAAATTGTTCAATTCTGCCCGAGTGATTAGATGCAGCTTTGCAGTATCGAGAGTTGAAAAGTCTGGATCTGTACTTGTTCTCAGTTCTGCAAATTGGCAAAAACAGCTTTGTTCTGGCAACATTATAATTGAGACAACTGATAGGCACTCTAAACAATTTCTCCAAGCAACATCTATTGGGGGGGGGGGTTACCAATTGTAACCCAACACAAGACACTGAACTCATCCCGAGGTGTAATCTTGGAATGTGATCTGCTTGAAGTGTCAGAGGAGGAAATCTGTTTGGAACTAAAAAGCCAAGGAGTGACAGCAGCAAAGTGAATGTTCGCATGCAGAGATGGGAATCTAGTCCTGACTGGAAACCTCATCCTTACTTTTAACACATCAGTATCCCTAAGCGAGATTAAAGCTGGTTATCTGAACTGCACAGTACATCCATATGTTCCAAACTCGTTAAGGTGCTTCAAGTACCAGAAATATGGACATTCACATATGGCCTGCCATGGTGCACTTGCAGGTGCAAAATGTTGTTCAAAGGACCATGAGATGGCATCATGCAAAGCTTCAAAACCCCCCTTCATTAATTGCCAAGGCAAGCACCCTGCCTACTCTCAAGCATGCCAGAGGTAGAAGGAAGAAAAGGAAATACAATGACTATAGGCAGAACTGAACGTCTCGTACTAGGAGGCCAGGAAAGTAGTTAAACGAGTAAGTAGCAGTAAGGCAACATATGCCAAAAAAGTATCCAAGAAATGTTTGACTGGGACTCAAACGGAAATGACTCTACCACTGAAAAGAGTCATTCATGCCCATTGCCTTACTGAGCTTAGGAAAATGAGCACAGAAATCTCAGTCAGCTGCCACTCCAATATTGATACCTCCTAGTGCTGCAGCACTACCAAAAGCAAGCACTAAATTAACAATACAGAAAACTGAACTGCCCAGATCAAGGTAAGAAGAAATGTTGAAATCAAGGAGGTACATGACGATTCAGTATTGGAACTCTTTGGGGAGGAGGAAATGGACACAAGGCAGCGTCCATACCTCCCCAAAAGAGATAAATCCAAAACTGCTGAAAGTAAGCCCTCAGCACCCCGGAAGCAGACTGATGGATCCATGTAATGGCTAAATTCCTACAATGGAATTGTCGTGGATTCTGTTGTGGCAAAATGCAGAAGACATCAAGGCACTTCTGCAAAAGTATGAACTATCTAAAAGTATGATTTTGCTTGCAGGAGACCCACCTAAGGGCAAATGATGACCCCAGGATGCATAGCATTACTATTATATGTAAGGATAGAATTGGGGATGGCCCTACTCACGGAGGAGTCACAATCCTTGTGGACAACCAGACCCCATTTCAGCCTCTGCGACTTACAACCATAGAGGCTACATTTGCTACAGCATAGAGGCTGTAGCAATTCTAATTACAGTAGGATTTTTACTAACCGTTTGCTCTATATATTTGCCACCTGGTACTGACATCGCCCAGAAAGACCTTGATGATCTTGTAATGCAGTTGCCTCCCCCTTTCTTACTTCTTGGGAATTTTAATGGACATAACACCTTGTAGTGCTAACATCAATGGAAGGGATGCTCCCCCTTGTCTTCTTTCACTTACTTGAGAGGTGGAGGAAAACCCATATGGAAGTGATCACTTCCCTGTGATAACCACCCTAATTAACTGGAGACCTTATCTTCCTGTTAGGATACTGCAGTTGAGGACTGATCAGGCTGACTTGAATGCCTTTCAACACCTGCCAAATTTTGACATCACTACAGTCAGTCATGAGCCCATCAATGATGCAGTCACGTACTTCACAAAGTATCATCCATGCAGCTGCAATTGCAATTCCAAAAACATCCACCTGGTTTCCACCATTTCTCAAACCATGGTGGAATTTAGAATGCACAACAGCAAAAAAAAGGCACAAAACAAAGCATGGGGGATATTCTGCTGATATCCCACAACAACCAATCTCATAGATTTTAAATGTGCACATTTTATCCAATGTCAGAGTAAAAAAGAATCCTGATCTTTTTGATATCGTCTATTACCCAGACGGCCAGTGCTAAGATGGTCTGGGAAAAAATCCGGAAAATGAAGGGGAAAATACACTGCCCACTCCTCTCAGTCCTGGAATATAATGGATGTACTATTGCAGTCTCTACAGCAATAGCTAATGCTTTTGGATAAACATTTGCTAACATCCCAGCAACATCACCTTACTCCCCAAAGTTTCTGGTCCTTAAACACAACACTGAACTACAGGCCCTTAATTTTAAATCAAAAGGTTTCTATCCGTGTAATGGGCCACTTACCATCCATGAACTGAAAACAGCACTTGCCCTTATGAAGGCTACTGCTGTTGGACCAGATGACATCCTTATGAAATAGTTAAACTTCTTTCATAAAAGCCCATGGACCTTCTGCTCTTCCTGTACAACAGAATCTTCCTTAGAGCAGTTTCTGGACTCCTGGCCCAAGGCAACACTGAAATACTTGCTTTTGACAAGCCAGGAAAGGATCCTAAATTTCTGAAAAACTACCGTCCTATTGCTCTGACTAGCTGTTTGTGCAAAATATTGGCGAGAACCGATCAATGCTCTTCTGTTATGGTACTCAGAATCAAATGACCTTCTCTCCTGCTTTCGGTGCGGCTCTCGAAGGAACAGGTCCACTTTGGACCACTTTTTAGACTGGAAACTATTCGAGATGCTTTCCTAAAAGGAGAACACTTAGTGTTCACCTTCTTTGATATGGAAAAGCTTACAACACAACTTGGAGATTTGGTATTTTGAAAGACCTTTATAACCTTGGTCTAAGAGGTTACTTTCCTTATTAAAAACATTTTATTTTATTATTTTTTTTTTTTTTATGAAAACCCCAAACACAAAAGGTATCAAAACCTATAGTACTTAGTACCGTGCATGGGTTGAAGGAGAAATATGGGGGGGGGATACCGGAAACTTTGCTCTAGAGACTAAACATGGGTTTCACCACTTCAAGCCTCCAATAAGCAAAGTGGTGGTATTTCACCGGTCGATGAAAGTCATCTACCGCTGTCTTTTCTAAGTTTGGGTAGGCTCCACCCTTTTTCGAGCCTTTTGTGAAGAAGAGGGGGTACCGCAAGGATCTGCCTTAAGTGTTATGCTTTTTTGCTATTAAAGTAAACTATTATTATTATTATTATATAATAATAATAATAATAATAAACTATTACCGAACAACTTCCTCCAACTGTGAACAATGCCCTCTATGTTGTTGACTTCAGTATGCTTATTCAGTCATGCAACATGAGGATCATTGAGAGACATCTGCAACAAGCCATTGACTGTCTTAACTCATGGGCAATGACTAATGGTTTCAAGTTCTCACTGGAGAAGACCGTTTGCATCTATTTTTGTCTGAAGTGTAACCTTCACCCCGAACCTGAATCAAGACTTGGACAAAGAACCATTCTAGTAGTAGCGGAGACAAAGTTCTTGGGACTCATATATGACAAAAAGCTGATATTCCACCAACACATTAGTCAGATACACTCAAAGTGCACGAGAGCTCTTAATATTCTCCATGCTCTCTTCTACTTCTTTGGATTGCAGACAGATGCACTTTGCTCCATCTGTACTGTGTACTTGTACACTCAAAATTAGATTATGGGTCTCAGGTATATTCTTCCACCAGAAATAGCACCCTTTGCTGGCTTGACCTCATTCACCATCAGGCCGTTCGTATTGCTACTGGTGCATTCAGAACTCAGAACATCATTTGTTCAAAGTCTGTGTGTCGAAGGAAATGAACCATCGTTGTCACTTGGACAAAAACAGTTTTCTCTACAGTATTTCTTTAAGCTGAACTTCCTGCCAGACCACCCCATGTGGACATCCATTTTTGAACCATGGTGGGAAAATCTTTATAACTCACATTGGACTGCCAAACATCCATTCAGTATTCGCGTCCAAGAGCTACTCAGAGAGCTTAACGTAATGGTAGACAAGGTTTCTCGGACACTAAAGTAGCCCCTTCCACCCTGGAATGCTCAAATACCAGCATGTGACTTCTCCTTTAACTGGATGAAGTCGGATACACTGTCTGCTGTTTACCTTCAGCTCTATTCACAGTACCGAGCTGAACATTCTGATTTCTTGGTTGTGTATACAGATGGCTCGAAGTCAGAATCATGTGGGATCTGCAGCTGACTTTTCTGACTAGTATATTTGAGAAGATTCCCTCTGAATGCAGCATATACACTGCAGACTCCATGCTATAGCTTTGGACCGCATAACTTGCCAACATCGGGTTATCATATATACCGATTCGGTATATATAATAACACGATTACAGGCTCTATCAGTGATTGAGACACAACAATCATCCAATCCTGTCCTGGATTCGATATCCACTTCTGGATCCCCCCCAAATCAGCAGCCCCAACGAATAATCTTGGCCTGTCAGTCCCCTACAGATTACAGGCAAATAATCCATAATGATGATTGAAAAACCCTGTGAGGTTGGGACTTGGATGCATAGGGATTTCTTGCTTGCACTGACTAAGTGAAAAGAACTTAATTCTTAAGTGAGAGAGTAAACACAGGAACACACAAAAAAGACACAAGGTACAGATATTTAGGAGGTTCAAGGTATTTGTATAGTGGTCTCCAGGGTTCCCCCTATAACTGCAGATGCAACTGACAAGGCAAAGCACCAAGGCTGGCAAGTGTGTGTGGGTGTGTTAAACGTTTGTGTAGGTTGTGTTGAGTGCCGCCGCCTGGCATTTCACAGCCAGGGGACACTCGGCCCCCTGATTCCCATCCCAAGCCATGTAGAGGCAGCCAGATTCAACCACCAGAAAAAGACTTACTAAGGCAAGCCTGGGAGCTCCGTGGTATTTAAGGAAAGGAAGTAGGATATACAGAGGGAATAGTGTGGAAAATGAAGGGTTTGTGTTATTCTGTTTACTCTCTCACTTAAGTTCTTTCCACTTGGTCGGCACAAGCAAGAAATCACTATGAATCTGTAATGAGATTTATTTGCAGCGGCAAGACTCGTGGCATAGGCAGAGATAACAAATAAACTATCAGATTAAGTCTGTGATCAAACAGTGGCAGTCTAGACTGCACAGGGATTGCAAAGAAGTTTTCGGTCATTAACCTACGATATTTGAAAAGCGAGGATGATAATTTTTCATGCACATATCTGAGTTTTTGAACATTTTTTTTCTACGAGAATCTGTTAAAATTATTTCAGGGAGCTAATTGATGCCGACCATTGTATCCTGTGATTCATCTAAGGATCTCACTCGTTACATAAATATGTCCTAGTTCATACAGAAACTGTTCATATGGGACAAAATCAGATTGTATTAGTATTAATAGGGACAAATTATGTAAGGAAGCAAGCTTGTGCAGCATCAACCAAAAAAAAATAAATAAAATAAAAAAATTCTCATATCATCTGTTTGTTCTTCTAATACTTTGTCCAAGTCTTCCTTAAATTTATTTGGAATACCCACTTCCATAACGCTAGATGGAAGTTTATTCCAACAATTAACTACCCTCTAACTGAAAACAAATTTCTGCACATCTATCATCCTTCCTCAATTTAAGTTATTTGGGAAAATTGGACACATCCTGTTCAAAAAGGATAGGTGGAATAAAAAAAAAAAGTGTGGCAGAACACAAGGCCTGCCATTGGCCCCATGGGACAAGCAATTACATGGGATTACAAGCAATTACATGAGCAGAAAAACAGTTGTACATAAATGAATGGGAAGAATAAATTGGAACAACCAGGAAGAGAACAGTGTTAGAGAACAAATATGTGTTAGAGCCATTAGGAGAAAAACAGATGTACATGAATGGGAAGAATAAATTGGAACAACCAGGGTCCATTTTCCAGGGGCAAAAATCAATGATGCTGTAGAGCAATCATTGTCCTTTAAGGGCTTGAAAGATGATGCTGCTACACATTCTGGCATCAATGATACCAAGCCTAGATTTGAGGATCCACCGAACAGGCATAGGACATTGTTTAGAAAAAGCCGTGAGTCAGGATCAAATGCAAAAGTGTTTGCAACTCCACCCATTGAGATTGTGCAAAGTTCATGGAGCAGAACACTCTTGGCATGGTCTGCACCTGCCAAAAGAATGGCTGCCTTTACAAGGATGGGACACTTAAATAGAAGTGGCACAAGAACACTTGCTGTTACTATTAAGGCAGTGCCAGGTGAGTTGGAAAACTGCCAGCCTGGGTGGGAAGACACATAGACCAATTGTTTCGCATTAGCTATAGGCAGAGGCAAAATTGATTCCTGTACTGCTTCTAATGGGACCCACAGCAGCCATGAAAAAAGTGTGGCAGAACACAAGGTCTGCCATTGACCCCCATGGGATAAGCATGGGATGTGTTAGAGCCATTAGCAGAAAAACAGTTGTACATAAATGAATGGGAAGAATAAATTGGAACAACCAGGAAGAGAACAGTTTTATTACATGGATGGGACAAAAGACCCTGTAACAGACTAGGTTAAAGAGGCCAAGAACAATGGAAAGAGAGCAGTAATTACACAATAAGTGATGTCAGGAAGGCAGGGTGATTCTTACACTGGTTTCTAAGTTATATCTGTAACTTGGTTACAAATATAACTTTAAAGGAAATATGGATCACATCATAGGACAAAGGATTGAATGGAAGGGATGACATAGAAATGACAGAATTAAATATTAGAGAACAAATCAACTGTTACCAGCAGCAAAATATGAATTCAATATATGTATTTAAGATAAATATATATAAAAATAACATAAAATAAAAATAAGATAATATAAATATCTATTAAATTGAATAGTACAACAAGGAATCTTCATGGATCTGTAGTTGTTATGGGGGGGGGGAGAGACACATCTGGATATAACTTGGTTTTGAGATTTGTATGGTTCTGTTTAAAGGTTAAATATGAGCATAGCTATTTTATGTGGTGTTTTCATTCTCTTGGATGCCTCTTATAGATCATAATCTCTGAAGACACTGCTTGCACTGAGGTATGTTTTTCCATGCCTGTTTGCTGGATCTCAATTTTGGTTCTGCAGAGGATGTCTTTATGTATTGTAAAATGTTGATTTCCTGGATACTTGCTTAACACATTCACTGCTTCCTAATGCAAATATCGGCATCAAGTTTTTAATCGTACAAAGTTCTACTTTTAGAACTTTTCTTCCAATTTGACAGGAACAAAACTGGATATTTTTGTCAAGAAACCTTTTCCAGAGGTCGACTGATTTGATCATAGTGGGAAGAAGCTCACAAATATCACTGTCCTCTCCAATCCAGATTGAACCCCATACCGTAGTTTCTCTGATCAAAAATATCATCAGAAAAGCCAGCAGCAAGAGTGTTAGTGACTGTTTTAAGGCTGTGTTTAAAGTCTATTGAAATTAAAAATAAATATGGCCCCATTTGAGATTACTGATTACAGTTCTTGTTATTAATAGTAGTACTGTATATTAGTTTGTTTAATTGCAGTTTACATTTAGCTTAATTTTCCATATAATTTGTTTGAAGTTTTCAAGACTAGTTTTATCAGAAATTTTTGCAGTCATTTAATTTCATATAAGTTCAAAAGCATGTTTATTATCAACAATTATATTTTTTTGCAGAAGCCATGATTAACAATTGTTATAAATTAAAGCATAACAATGTGTTTAAAATTAAAGTATTTAATTTTTGAATCTTATTAATTTTTTTTGTCAAGGTTTATTCCTCAATTAACCCCATATTTATTCAAAATTGTATTAAAAAGTTCTATTTAAAGGTTATATTGCCTTGGAATATAACCTTTTAATTTACCTTGGTACTACATAATCTTTGTAAAACTTTGGTCTGAAGATGGAATTTAATGTGAAATTTGAAACACAGCCAATTTTTAATTTAAATATTGAGACTGATTAGGACAGTTTGTAATAATTTTATTTTTTTCTTACCAATTAAAACAATATTCACTTAGTAAAAGTTTGATTAATGAAATCAAACTTTTACTAAGTGAATCCTGTTTACAAAAAAAATCATTTATTTACATGGTAATAATGTTACTGCAAAAGTTTTCAAGGTTAGTCAGTAATAGGCTTAGGTAGAAAAATTGCAAAATTCACAGATCAAAGCAGATGAAAAAGACCAATCCATGAAAATAGCAGAATGCACAATTTTTTTGAAACACTGAAATTGTGGATTGTATGTTTGGAGGGATAACAAGACATTTTCAAAATTGTATTTCTTTCATTACCTGAGGATACTTGTACTTCACTCGTCCTATAAGATAGGAAAGCTACTCAATCCATCGTGCTTATTAATTTATGGTACAACTACAAGATTATGTTTTATGAAATTTATATTACTAAATAATGAAAGTACATGTAATATGATATAACTTATAGGTTATGAAGATGCATTAAAGAAGCATACCCTGAAGAAATTTCTGTTGCTTGTACTTTTCTTGGACCATGCAAAATTAACAAGACTTATTGATCACAATCCTTGTCTCTTTCGTAAGAATGCTGCTTATAAGGTTAGTCATTTTGATTATATTGGAAATTGATTAATGGCTATTTATAACTAAAGAATAAAAACCAGGAATTGGTTTCCATTTAAGTAAAGAAAAAAAAAAAAAAAAAAATTGATACAATATAACAAAGGCACTGCATAAAGTAAATAAGAAATAAGTTAATCAGTGGTACTCAAATTTCTGCTACTATAAAATTCCTTTGTTTTAAATAACATCTCAATGGAATCGTAGCAATTAATTTATCACTCTGGTAATTATTCACTTCAACAGATTAAGGCTATAAAATTAAAACTAGATATAAAAGATATTTTATGAAAATTTAAATAAAAATTCTTATTTTTACGTTTAATATAAGATTGTTATCTTTTTGAATACTTCCTACCAGATAAAATTGATTTTGTACTGTAAAACCTGGTTAATTCAAAGTTCAAGGAACCAAAAGGTCCTTTGTGATTTAAACAAGTTCAAAGTATCCATATAGTTCAGAACATGTCAAATAATCAAGAAATTTTTATTCAGGTACTCTTATTAACGCTGTACAGAATTTTTGTAATTCTCATTTAACATGTTAATAATCTTTTAGTTTCACTGTGGTAGATATTCTTGAGTAGACACATGCATTAATTTAGTAAATATCAGAAAAATAACAGTTGTGCTGTAGAGAAATTTAATTAATTTCTTCTGTGTGATAATAAGATTTAATTTTTTTTTTGCTGTTATTAATAGTTATAAAGTTTGTATACAAGTTGTATGTTAATATACTAAAATAGCAGTTTATTATGTATAATTATACAAACTTGAGAGAGTGAGTTTATGTTTTGGGGTATTATTTGCTATCCATGCAAAAAAAAAAAAATTCTCTTTTTTGTGTTATTGATATCAGTGAACTTTAACTAAGCATGAACTACCTTGCTAATTACATCACATGGACTGCCGACTAGCTTGATGTCACTTTAGAACAGCTGAGAGTGCCGACCGGGCTAGCCAGGTGGGTATAGTGCTTGCCTGGCAACCCAAAGGTCGCGGGTTCGATTCCCGCCTGGGGCTTGGATCAAAGTACTGCAAAAACCTTGGGAGGTGCATTATGGCCACAGAAGCCTATGCGCTAACAACTACCAAAAAAAAAAAATCAGCTGAGAGTGGTAGGCAGAAAATGCCCAGTGTCCGATTACAGCTGAAAAAATGTTTTACTAAAGTTGCAAAATTTTATAACAGAAGCTGCTTAAAAGCAAAATATTATATGCAGCTATTAATTAACATAGCAAAAAAAAAAAATCCCCCCCCCCCCCCCACATTAAAATTTTAGAACCAAATGTCGAGATTTGTGATAAAAGTTTTGTAAAATCCAAATGTTATACTCTTAAATTGTATAGCAAGTTTGGCTCTCAAAAGAAAAAAAATTCTTGAATGAAAGAAAATGAATTCATTGAAAATACATACAAGTATGTCAAGAGAAGAAAAAAATAAGTGATAATACAAATTCAGTTTTTTTGTTTGCTTTTCAGTGATGCTTTAAAAAAACTTTTGGGGAAAAATAAGTGATATAAGCGCTTATTTCTGCAGAGTGGTGTTCAGCAAGGAATAATTATTTTTTGTTGTTGGTTTGCTTTTCACTTTCCCTTTATTTTGTTTATCGATTTTTTTTAAATGCTTGGTTGTCCTCTTGGGCCATTGATCAAAATTCTGTTACATTGGTGTTTTGGGGGGGGGGGGGATTCATTACTATGCCAGGCTGGACTTTATCGTTCTGTATACCCAAAATGCCACGCAATCTGCCTAAATACTGCGAATGGTTTCGATGCTATAAAATCTTAATTAAAGCATGTTCCAGAAAACACCAATGAACTTACGTGACTACCTAGTGACTTTCATAACAGGACAATAATCTCAAGCCCTAAAGATCTATTCAGCCATGTGGGGAATAGAACCTGCAGCTTCGATCAGTGTTGTGTTTTTCACTACAAGACCCTATCTGTTATAATCAGATCTTGAAGTGCTGCAATAATAGTTCTTTATTTTAAAACTTGTGTTGTAGTTGACGTGCAGCAAGAGAATAGGTATGAGGCAGAGATACTCAAATGAAACATAATTTATTACCAGACTATTTCAGAAACATATACATAAGCTATATATGGGTATAGTACATCTGTTTTTTTATACACTTAACATAAACAAGCAATAGGAAGTTACCTCATGTTCCCCTAGCTAGTGATGTGAGTTAGTTTCATGTTTATGTCTTTCGTGTAGTCCTTCTGCAGTATCTTGCTCATCTCTGGTTCGTAGTCCACATCCAGGAGGAGGGTAGAGGTATATAACAATTGGTTGTTTGTGTGGAGACATTAATAATGCTGTATGAGCTAGTCAAGTTAAACTCCAATATACAGACTGTGTCATGATATGTTGCACTATATTACCGAGGAGGGGTGCTTATGTACTAAAAGAGGATAAGTTCAGCTAGTGGTCTAAGTATGGTTGTAGTAATGGTCTTAGCCTTCGTCATTATCTCCAGAAGACTGCCAAAACTCCTTCACAGGTTCTAAGGATTTTTTCCATTTCTCTTGTTCTCTCCTGTATATATATAGGTCCTATCTCATATACACTTCCCACACTCCCATTGATCCGGTGCTTGTTCTTGTGGGGAGACTAATCTTCAGGGCTGATAACTGGGGACCAAAACAGAGAGGGCGTTACAGCCATTTGAAAATGAAACTCATATTTGTTGGGGGGTGAGAGTTCACAATCTCTGGACTCGTGAATCTAATTTCTTCGAAAGGAATTGATATCTGGGGAGTCAAATCGGCAACAAAAGGGAAGTTGCAACCACGTGAAAAAGAAACTCATATTTGTTCAGGATGAGAGTTCTTGACCTCCGAACTCGGGAATCCAATTTCTATGAAAAGAACTGATTGTACAGTCTACTCTGCAGTCATCAGATTCGTGTTTCGCCTTAAGAGTCTGTTTTCAGTAGTTACGGCTTCTTCTAATGCGATAAAATGATCAAACGCTTCTCGCAAAAAGTACAGTAGAGGGACAAAAGTATAGGGATGTAGGCGGATGATAGGTAAAATGCAGGCATTTTACAATTCATTGCCACGATAGTGCAGCCATGGGAAAGTGCAAACTGACCTTTTGGATGAAAAACACCTCTAGATAGAATATCTGGCTTGGGTGCTACTTAAAATTTTTTTCTCAATAGCCCAAAGAGGAACCCTGCAGAGAGAAACAAAAGTTAAAAAAACTGGGTTTTTTTTTTTTATTAGCATTAGCATTAGTAGAGGCATTTGATGCAAGAAAGCAAGCTTATGCAGCATCAGCCAAAAAAAAAAAAAAAAAACCCACTTCCACTTCACCCCTCTGTTCGTTCAAAATACCTGTCCAGCTGAGCCTTAAACTTATTTAGGCTATCAACCTCCACCACAAGGGATGGAAGTCTGTTCCACCAACCAACCACCCGCTGGCTAAAGGCAAATTTCCGCACGTCTATCCTACATCCGTCTTTCCTCAATTTGAATTTATGCCCTCTCAGGTGATTTTTCTGAGCTAGAGGAAGAATCCCATCAGCATTGAGCATGCTTAAACCATTCAAGGCTTTATACACCTCTATCAGATCACCTCGCTGGTGCCTAGTCTCCAGACACTGTAATTTGCAAAACTTAAGCCTTTCTTCGTAAGAGCACCCCTTTGTTCCATTCACTAATCTTGTTGCCCTTCTCTGTACTCGTTCCAGCAGCTCTACATCCTTCTTGAAATGAGGCCTCCAGACCTGTATACAGTACTCTAGGTGTGGCCTGACCATCGCCTTATACAATGGAATAATCACCTCCTTATCCCTGCTGGAAAAATTCCTGTATATCATTGACAATACTCCATGAGCTACTCTTGCAGCCCTTCTGCACTGCTCAGAGAACTTCATATCTGCCTGCACAACCACCCCCAAGTCCCTTTCATTCTCTACCACTGTCAGTGTAGTACCACAGAGTTGATACGTTGCTCTGGGGTTGCTGTTTCCCATGTGTAGTACTTTACATTTATCAATGTTAAACTTCATTTGCCACCTCTCAGCCCATCTGCTCAACCTTTCCAGATCCTGTTGCAGCAGCATAGTGTCAGTAGTGTCCTTGACAACCCTGCCAACCTTTGTATCGTCTGCAAACTTGGACATTAAACCCGATATACCATCATCAATATCATTTATAAATACAGAAAACAATAATGGACCCAACACTGAGCCCTGAGGGACTCCACTAATAACATCAGTCCACGATGAGCAGTGTCCATTGATTACCACTCTCTGTCTTCTCCCCCTCAACCACCCTGCTTTATCCATAGCAGCAATTTGCCTCCAATGTCACACTGCTCCAATTTGTGTAGCAGTCTTCCATGTGCAACAGTATCAAAAGCCTTTCTAAGATCCAAGTATATAATATCAAAGTTATTCCCTGCATCCAGTTCTTTTGTGACTGCATCATAGTATCCAATCAAGTTGGTCAGGCAAGACTTCCCCTTAACAAAACCATGCTGTGTCTGAGCTATAACTGAAGTCTTGTCTAAATGATCCTGCAGTGCTTCTTTAACCAGTGCCTCCATTAATTTTCCTGGAACAGAAGTTAAGCTCACAGGTCTATAATTACTTGTGTCAGCCTTTGATCCTCCTTTGTGAATTGGGGTCACATTTGCACATTTCCAGTCTATGGGTACCTCCCCTGAGTCCAAGGAAGCTCTCATAATTATGGCTAAGGGTTTGCTTACTTCCTTTGCTGCCTCCTTTAATATAACTGGATAGATCCCATCCACCCCGGGTGCCTTTCTTGTGTTTATCTTCAACAGTTTCTCCTCCACTTTACTCCCAGTTATTTCAAGATTCTGTAGCTTACTGCTAGAGTTGAATACACCTCTGGCATTCCCCTCGCTGAATAACTCCTCATGTGTGAATGTCGATGCAAAATATTCATTTAGTTTGTTAGCTACCTGAGCAGGATCATCAACACTTGACCCATCAATATCAAGTGGACCAATCTGATTCACCCCCTTCCTTCTAGAGTTTACATAAGTAAAGAACTCTTTGCTGTTTTTCTTTGCATCCCTTGCCAAGGATTTCTCGTAATCTGCCTTCGCCTGCCTAACCTCCTTTGTAACTTGGTTGCATATCAACTTGTATCTATCATAGGCTTCTGTGTCATGTGTTAATTTGTATGTATCCCATGCATTTTTCTTCTCTGCCATATGCCTCATTAGTTCATCCGACATCCATTTTGGCCTAAACCTTGAACAATATTTCTTAGTTGGTATGTAAAGCCTAGTAGCTTCCAAGATAAGTTCTTTGAATGCTTCCCATTTTGAATTTGCTGTTGGTAACATCATCAGTTGGTCCCACTGTATAGAATTTAAATACTGTCTCAGTCCATCGTAGTCGCCTTTACGGAAGCAATAACCCTTCCCTTTACCCCTAATGGTAGTTACCTCTTTGAGTAAATCCCACTTCAGCACACTGTGATCACTGCCACCTAGTGGTTCATTTATCTGCAGATTCTTAATGCATGAAGAATCACTGCTGATAATCAAATCAAGAGTATTACTCCCTCTAGTTGCCTCCCGAACATGCTGATGTAGAAAACAATCATCCAATAAATCCACAAAAGTCCTGCTAGTGTGTGAGTAACCAGCCCCCAAATTCCAGTCAATATCTGGGAAATTAAAATCTCCCATTATAAGACACTCTGATTTACTGGCCCACTCTATTTCCCTGTACAGTTCCTTATTATACTCATCAGAGTCATTAGGCCTATAGCACACTCCTACTCAATTTTGATCTCCCAATGTTTATGTCACACCAAACTGACTCCACACTGCACTGTCCAGCGATGTCGACTGGCTTCACTTCCTTGGTTTTTATGTGTTTCTTAACTAATAACATAACCCCTCCTCCCTTCCTATCCTGTCTATCCTTTCTGTAGACATTGTACTCCCCAAATTGCAGTTCTGCATCCCTTATATCTGTGTGACACCACGTCTCTGATATCCCAACAATATCTGCCTTCGATGTTTTGAGCAATACCTCAAATTCATCAAATTTATTTACTAAACTCCTAGCATTGGTGTACACGCAAGTATACCTGCACCTGTTTCTATTCTTAGCTACCCTAACACAACCCATGTGTTTACTTGTACCGCAATGGCTCCCAGCAGTCTCTGAAATACCATGCATCTTGTTTTTCAGGCTTCTGCTCATTCTAATAGAAGCAGTGCAAGAATCTCTTTCACCTCTGCCAGTGGCTACTGTCAATCTATTGGTCTTTGTCTCCCCCCAAGCTAGCAGTTTTCCGACCCACCTAACACTGCCTCGATAGCATCAGCAAATATTCTTGCACCCTTTCTATTTAAGTGTATCCCATCCCTGTAGAAGCAATCTCTCCTGTTAACAAGTACAGTCCAGGCTGAAAAAAATTCTACCCCTTGAGCCTTGCACAATCTTTCCAGGGCCGAATTGATCGACAAGGCTCTCATCATATACTCCCTCCTGTCGTGTCTGGGCAGAATTGCAGACACTTTCAAATTCAACCCTAATTCTCGGCTTTTGTTCAACAGTGACCTGTACTTGTTAAGTAATTCTGCCGGTCTCCTACTCTTAATATTATTAGTACCAACGTGTACAACTATATCACCTTTTGTGCCCTTAAAAGATGATATTTGCTCTACAACGTCATCAACCTTTGCCCCTGGCAGACATACCCTGGTCCTGTTCCACCTATCTCTTTTACAAAGCATGTTCCCCGTTTCCCTGACAATAGAGTCACCAACAACTACTAGTTCCTTCGGGACCAGCGCATTCTGCCTTAGGGGTTGTCTCTGTGTCACGCGATGCCCAAGTGCAAGCTCTGGCGTTGATGTGGGCAGCTGAGAGCTTGATGGGCCCCTCAATTTAGTTTCTTCGAGGGCATCCACCCTGTCCTTCAAGCTCTCATATAGGCCCACAAGAACGCAGAGTTGTTGCCTGATATCGATACACTCCTTGCAGCGCGCACACACAAAGACATCCCCCTTGGCAGTATCATGTCCCGTACCCGATTGCTCTGCAAACATCAAGCAAACAGTGCATTTTATAAGGCTGTGAGTCAGAGGACAACTGCCCCCCTCAGTTCTGCTCTGAGCCACAGCACTTCCATTAGCTTGAGCCTTTTGCTTTGCTGCTCTGGTCTGAGTCATGATTCTATTAATTTATTATGTTATGTTATTAATTATATTACGTTTGTAATCTAAGTCGTTATATGTATTTATTTAAACGTACAATTTAACTGCTAACGAAGTTCAACTAACGCTATCTAGTACGGTATATAACCTACGGTATATCTAGTACGGTATCACAATGGCGGGAAAGTTACTAACGGTAACGGTAGTTACGAACACATGGAAACCCTTACCGATATTTTTACAAGGCCGAGTAAAGAATAAATACACCAAATTAATCAAAAAGACACAAAATAATGTTATTTTGTGTCTTTTTGTAAATTTAAATCAAAAGTTTTAGAAAAACAATAATTTCAAATCAATAAATATGAAAAATCCACTTAGCGGCTTTGAACACGACCGTCACTAGTAGCCTCGTCAGCAGACATTATTATAGGTAAAAATTTGACACTGCTAAATGCAGTCACTGATGTTGCTGATGATCACAGTGGGCTGCAAAAATTTTTCTATGAAACACTGTCACAGCATATACATATGGAGAACTAGCTCCAATGGTCTTAATGAAGCACACCAGATTTTTCATGTAAAACAGCTCTGCTCAAAATTAAAGAACTATAAAATTGTGTTTTTTTTGGGCCTTGTCGTTGACTGCATCTTCTGTTGAGAGGACTGGGCCTTTGTTTCTGGGTCATAGTCATACGCCCAAGGAGACATGATTCATTACCAGTAATGATGGAGGAAACAAAGTAGGTCGACAGCAGCACATTGACAAAGATTTTGACATGAGAGAACTCTCTGGTTTTTAGGATATGATGCACAAATTTGCCTAAAATGCATTGCATTCTGAAATCTTGTATTAAAATTGGTTGAAATGTCCCATAAGAAATACCAATTCACAAGCAACATTTGCAGATAGTTAAATGTTGATCATCCTTGATCAGATCATGAACACTAGTGATTTAAATTATTGGCTTTTGAAATTGGATAGCCAGAGCAAGGAACATCTTTGGCAGACCAGTGGCCCTCTAAATTTTGTGAACTGCTAAAAGGTCAGTGAACAATGTGTAGCATCTTCTCTACAAGCTGTTTTTAATATTTCTTGGGTTTCTGTTTCACTTTTCCTTAATTTGATGCAAATTTTCTACTCAGTAAAATCACTCATTTTAAAATGCTATGAATTGCATAAAATGCCTTCTATTCAATGTATGCCAGTTCAGACTGCAAATAAATGGGTGGGTGAGTCGTGCTTTTCTATGTCTAGATGAGTCACAGAACTTGTGTTATTTTCTGTGTGCATTGTGACAGTTTTATAAGAGTATCCCTCGCCTTCCAACAGTACAACACACTATATCATAAAGTAGGGATTGATTGATGGTTAAGGTCAACTTCCATAAAATTGATGCTGTGTATGGCACTCAGAATTTTCCAGAAGATTAGTGTCTGGTTCAACATTATTGATCATATATAAACTTAAACTGATCATACACTAGCAGACCTACTAGCGCGCGCGCGCGCACACACACACACACACACACACACACACACACACACACACACACACACACACACACACACAGAGATCATTGACACCTCACAGTATTACTTACTCTTGGGATAACACACTCAGATGGTAAGTGTTCATGAGGCATCTTCCATACCATAATGTGCCAACCATATTGATAAGACTTATTTTTAATGTTTTTTTTATGACTATGTATAAGTATAGTACAAAAGCATCAATAATACATAGCCAAATCTGAATTAACAGAATGTTAGCAAAACGGCATTGTTTTAAGTTATCTCATATTGTGAATACCTTCACGAGTTGCCATGATATTGCACTACTTCGAATAAGTAACATTAGTTGTCTCCTCAGGTGAAGCATTACTTATTTGAAGTAGTGCAATATCATGGCAACTCGTTGTGAAGGTATTCACAATATGAGATAACTTAAAACGATGCCGTTTTGCTAACATTCTGTTAATTCAGATTTGGCTATGTATTATTGATGCTTTTGCGCTATACTTTTACAGTCTAGACTTTTTCATAGCTTGAGGCTTCAGCCCTAAATGCTTTGTTTTTTTAATGTTATCTAATAAAATATCAGAATTAAGAATACATTGTTAAAGTTCTGTTTTTCATCTTGTCATTTATTCCAAAAAAACCTGATCAGAATAGATTATTCTGCATGCCAAGATGTGTGTTTTTTATGCACCTTCTAACGTGCATGCTCTCTCTCTCTCTCTCTCTCTCTCTCTCTCTCTCTCTCTCTCTCTCACACACACACACACACACACACACACACACACATTGGAAAATGTGCAAATGAATCAATTCATAATGAATCAATTCATAAGAATAAAACAATTGTGTGATGTGTTTTAGGTGATTACATTATGTCCTCCCTTACAAATGATTGTGTTTTAGGTGATTACATTATAATCCTCCCTTACAAATGATTTTATTTGTTGTTGTTTATGCCATAGAGTAATCTGACATAGGAGGAAGCCAAGTCACTAACATATACATATAAAAAAATCCATATTGGATGAATATGCAAATGGATCAGTGCATAAGAATAAAACAATTGTATGATGTGTTTTGGGTAATTATATCATGTGCTCCATTTGAAACTTTTTTTTTTTTTTTTTTTTTAGTTCATATCATGTAGTGACCACATTTTCATGTTGAAAACCAAGACAGAATACACTAAGAAAAAAGATCAGGATATTGGACTTATAAATTAAAGCCATGGTGTAAAATTGTCAGTCAGTACTTAGGAACACAAAAAACATTGGCGGAAAAAAAAATAATAAATAAATAAAAAGAAACTCAGATAATCCTCTTCATAACTAGTCATGTTTTTCAATGTATCACACTTTGTTTAAAAGATATTTGTTTTTAACAAAGTTATAAATCCAGACATGAAGTTATCATTTGCTACTTCCAGTGCAGACTCCATTTGGTTTCATGTTTTAAATATTTCCACACTGGCATTGATGTAATGGAGAAGGGAAAAAACACAGTGACACAACTTTGAAGACTTGAGTATGTGAAAAAGACTTCGGTTCAAATAAAACAGACAGAAGAACTTTTATTGGTGTTTTTTTTTTTTTTTTTTAAATTTGTTTTTCATCCAGAAAACAAGCAAACTACTAATCAGTGTGTATGCTGTTGTACACACAATATATTTGCTTCTTAGCATTAGTTGCTTTGGCACTTAACATACAGTGCCAATAACCACCATTTTTGAATATTCGATCACATTTTTTAAAGGACAGTGGCACATTTTCTTAGCAACACTAGGAAAAATCAGTATGAAGAAGCTCTGTAGTACTGCTGAGTGAGGGGGGGGGAATGATTTAGAAAACTTGCAGTCAGCCTGTGTCAAATGTAAATCTGGAAGCCAGTGCATCTGGGTCCCAGTTCTCAGGGATGGCAAAATAGTGGCATTATTGTATAGCGAATGGTGGTGTTTGCATCTAACCATAAGATTGCATGTTATGGTCCTGCTGCCAGTTACAAATTTTCAGCAGCAAAACTACTGTACCACCAGTTCTGCCACTGTGAGATTGCCTGATGGTTGGTTTGGTATGGTTGTTAAACAGCACAGAAAAAAGAATTGTTTTCAGATGTCTTTTGGGGATGGTTACAGAATTTGTAGTTTTGCCTCTGCAGTTGATTGCTAAGAAACTGAAGTACTTTATCCTGCCAGTAGCTGTTACTTAGTAACAGCTACTGGCAGGATAGCATTAAACAGCATTCATTAAAAAGCAGCTGTTACTTAGTAACAGCTACTTTTTAATGAATCTACTGCTATTTGTTAATGAATCAGTATTGCGCAAACTCATTTCTGATGCTGTTCTTCGTCTTGGTTGGCTACACATGAGGGAGTATAAATTTAAATTGTGGTTTGCCTTCAGCCTGCAGGTGGTTGATTGTTGAACAAACTTCCATCTCTTTGTTGTGGAAGTGGGTAGTTTGAATAAATTCAAGGAAGAATTACACAAATGACGGTTTCCCGCACAGGCGTGCTCCTCATCATACGATTTTCGCACGTGTGCACAGAAGGTTACAGACAGGTGATGTGAAACTTTTTCCCTCGCTGATTTTTTATAAACTTGTTTTCTTGCATCTAAAGCTTCTCTATTATTATTGTTATTATGGTTACTGCTATTGTTATTACAGTTAATATTATCGTTATTATGGTTACTATTGTTATTATTGGCAAGAGGAGTCTGTCAACGGGTAAGAATTTAATCTCTTTGTGATTTTCTTAGTTTTCCTGTTTTCTATTGTAAAGGTAACTTTAAAAAAAATTTAATACTTTACATACATAATTCTTAAATTGTTATTGTAATTGTAAATTGGTAACTATAATTGTATTATTGATAATTGTAATATTCTAAAATATTCAAATTTGTAACTCTTTCTATTTTTCTGTTCCCCAACAGCTTGGTCTGATGATGGGTATTGGTTAGATACCTGAAACGTAGTATAAATTAGTAGTAATGTATGCGAACAGACTGATAAACTATATCGTTAATTTTCATGTGGTATAAGAGTGGTTTTAATATGATAATAAGCTTAATGGAAGTTTGGTCTATTTTCCAATTGAAGACAGGACTGACTGAAAACAAGAACAACCAAATTGTCCACATATTCAATTTTCATAATATTCTCATGTTGAACTGAAAGCCACCCATCAAGGACCACATTCCAGCACACAGGGCCAAGAATGGATCCCTGTGGGCAGCCTGGTCACAGGATAGGGAAACTGTGCAAAAACCCAAAGAGACAGTAATACTCCTATCACAAAAATAGTCGAAAACCATACGATAAATTGGAAGGGAGACCCCCGACTTCCCTGAACCTCGCAAAGGACGCTTTGCCACCAAACGGTAAAAGGTACTTTGAAGTCCACGAAGAGGTGGAGGACATACTTGGACTCAGAAGAAGACACAGAATCAATGAACTTTATAATATCAACAGTTGACTTACCTTTAGCAAAGCCGAACTGGACGTTCAAACCTTTAGTGGAGTAATATGTTTGAAATCTAGAGACAAATTTTTCAAGAACTTTGCCCAATACGGGCAACAAATCAATCGGCCTATAAGAACCAGGATTGCTAGACTGTTTTCTATAGTTTTTTAACAATAGCTTTAGGTTGCTATCTTCCACAACACTGGAAATCTACACACTTCCCAAACATGTTTAAGGATAGCAACCTCAATCAAGTCCAAACCAAGACATTTCCTGTCTCTTATAGAAAGTATTGCTTGATTAATTTCTTCATTCAAAAACAGTTCTTCAAAAAAACTCTTTCATATGTTAGATGTTTCATTCTGAGATCCATCTACTCAGTGCCCTCAGGTACTGTAACTTCATGATGTATTAAGCTTTCTAATATCATCATCAACAACAGCCATTTTCAGCAGGATGAAAGCTTCTCCAGCAACTTTCCAGTTCCTTCTGTTTTGTGCAATGGCCACCCATTTACTACCCACGAACTCGTGAATTTAACCTGTCCATCTCCATTGTCTTCCACAGGTTTTCTTTTAGCTCCTCTCAGGTACCATTCTGTTATTTTCTTAGTCCATCTGTCATGTCTTCAAACTATGTGCCCTGCCTAAGTCCATTTCAGCTCTTTAGTTTTGGTAAAAATGTCCTTTATTTGTGTTTGTTGCTTAATCCATGTGTTTCTCTTCTTATCCAACAATTAGCTAATTCCTAATAGCTATCAAACAATTAGTCTGATTCCTAATATAATTTGTTCCATTCTTCACTGCGTGATTCTCAGCTTCTCTTCTTTTGGTGAGTGGCCAAGTTTAACTTCCATAAGTCATGATGGGGAGTATACATTGGTTCATTATTTTACGTTTCAGACAAATTGGGATATTGCCTATATTTCCTGAATGCTATCCATCCAAAATTTGTTCTTCTATTGACTTCCAGCCATTCCAGGGGCCCACATCTTGTGAGTATGGGCTTGGCACATCTTGGGTGGATATCATCATTCTTCCCTTTCTTGGTGATTTCCTTCTCTCTCTTCCTTTCAGAATAACTCAATTTTTTTTTTCTTTTTTGCCTGGTGCAGCAAAAGCCTCAAGCTTCCTTGCACCATATGACTAATAATGATAATGGTATCCCTTTCTGTGGCATACTTGTTCATCATTACTTTTGTTTTAGCCATATTCATCTTTAGTCTGAAATCTTTAACTCTGCAGCATAACTGATTAACATATCCCTGTAATTCTTTGGAATCATGGCTTATGAACACAATGACATCTGCAAGTCGTAAATGGTTCAGATACTCTCCATTCACATTGACTCCTTTCTGTGACCAGTCCAATCTTCTGGAAGGTTCTTCAAGGGCAGCATTAAACAGCTTCGGAGATATTGTCTCTCCTTGTCAAATACTCCTTTCGCAATTTTAAATTTGCTACTGTCTTTGTCGAGTCTAATAAAGGAGGTAGCATTCTCATATATTTTCTTCAAAATCATAATGTATGGGGTATCTATGCCTTGTCTTTCCAGTGCCCAAAACATTGCCTTACCTTCTTTTCATTTTCTTCAATGCATGTTCAAATGCCTTTTTTAGAATCTACGAATGCCAAGCATAATGGTGTTTTATATTCATTTGCTTTCTCCATTAGCTGCGATATTATGTGCAGGTGATCCATAGGTGAGAATCCTGTCTTAAAGCCAGCTTTCTATTTCGTTTGATTCTCATAAAATGAGTTTCAGCACATTAAAGTTTCCTCTGAAATCTGTTCTTATTTTGGTAGCCTCTCAGGCCCTTATATATTCAGGACACTTACTATCTCTATGAATGATCTGCCTTTCGCTTTCAAGCCTTACAGGGCTCGAAACAGTGGGAGCCTCCTTATTCAGACATTCAGTTATTTGGTGACCAATGTTACCACAATGACCACAAGTACCATCAATCTAGTGCCAATTCCTGCTGAGTGGCCATAATTTAAGCAACGGAAACATCTAGAAGCTATTAAAGTCCTGCACACCATGGACAGACCAAGCAATATAAATCCTACCACCAGAACCCATAATTGTTTTTCTAATCCTACCTGAAGTTTCAATGGTCCAATGACTGTTGTTTCTAATCCTAGATTTAATTTTGAATCTAATTTTAGTATTTTGTTTAAATTTCTCTTCTGAGTTGCCCAACTCAAGGTTTTAACCAAAGAAGTCCTCAAGAAAATCCTCATCAGTTATGTCCTTGCCAATGTCATAAACTATCAAAGTTGAATACAGCTTTTTAGGAAAATCAACCGAGAACTTCAGCTCTATAAATTTTTTGCAATTTAAGTTTTTCTAAATCTGAGTTTGTAGCTGTCTCTATCAAAATTCCTTTTTTTCTTACCTATCTTACAGATTTAATTTTTACTTACTAAAATACATCTTTAAGCCTCTTAGACACCTCAGATTTCACTTCTTTACTAGTTTTGTACACATTGTCTTTGTCTGCACAAACAATTACGTGTTTGGGCTATGGCTCTTTCACATCCAATTTCTGTACATTTTGTGTGCCCACATTTAAGGCAGCTATGCCTGCATAGCTTGTTGCTGTAGGAACAGCAAGCAAATTTCTTTCCTCAATCCTAGTCAATTTCCATCCATGAAGTTCCAGATTTTAATATAACTATTTTTCCAAGTCACTCTAACCCCATCTTTTAAAACTAATAAATTATTCTTTTATGAGAAAACAAAGTCCAATATAGAGGTCTGCTGCCTAACCCATCAGGAACACCATGATTATTTACATTGTTGGTAGTCATTCAACTCGAGTTGAATACAAAGGTGGAAACTGCTGTTCCAAAATTTCTGACAGCTTTTGCAAAGCTTCTTGAGAATCTGATGATCCTGCTCAGATAGCTGACAAACTGAATGAGTATTTTGCATCTACATTCACACATGAGGAATTCTGTAAGGAAGGTGAGGAAAGAAGTTTACTGAACTCTAACAGGGAGCTAAATGATTTTGTAATAATGGAGAGCAAAGTGAAGGAGAAATCGTTGAAGTTAAACATAAAAAAGGCACTTTGGTTTATATTGAAGGAGGCAGCAAGGGAAGTAAGAAAACTCAGCCATAATTATGAGAACATCCTTTTATTCAGGGGAGGTCCCCATGGACTGTAGATGTGCAAATGTATTCCCAATTCACAAAGTGGTTCAAAGGGTGACACAAATAATTATGGACCTGTTAGTGTAACTTCTTTTCTGGGGAAAATAATGGAGTCACTGGTTAAAGAAAGTGATGCAGGACACCTAGAAAAGACTGCAGTAATAGTTCAGATACAGCATGGGTTTGTTACGGGTAGGTCTTGTCTGACCAATTCGATTGGATACTACGATGTGGTCGCATAGGAACTGGATGCAAAAAATAATTTTGATATCATATACAGTCTGTCCTCGTATAGTACGATAGTTGTGTTCCTAGAAACCCTCGTGCAATGCAAAATCGTGCAATATAAACAACAGGCCCTATGGGAAAAGTGGGGTTAGGTGCCGACCACCCAAGATTGAACACACATTTGGAACCAAAACATTTGGAACCAAACACAATAAATAATAAGGTAATTTTAATCGTTATAAAATACTTACGTATTTTATAACGATTAAAATATGCAATAAAAAATATAATATATATTTTTATTATAATATAATAAATAATAAAAAATAAATATTTTATTATTTATTATATTATAATAAAGTATTTTTAGTATTTTTTACGAATAAAATACATTTTATTTGTAAAAAATTTATTATATTAAATAAAATAGTCGTAATAAAATGCTTACGTATTTTATTACGAACTATTACGTAATAAAATATTGCTAATGCTTTTGCTGCTATCGTAAGCAAACTTTTTTGTTTGATTTTCTATCCAAACAGATGACAGCCATTCCATCTCTTCCAATTCTTTGTGTCTTAATCTAATGGATTTTAATTACACTTTGAGTGCATTCTTTGTAATTCTCGGCGTTGCCTCATTTAGGTCTGTAGCACGTGCAATATCACATGGTCTTTCATTTTCGGTCAAAGCGTTTCACAATTTCATATTTTTTTTCTCTATCGACAGAGGCGGACTGGCCATAAGCCTTACCCGGGAAATCCCGGTGGGCCGGAGGCCGGTGTGATTTTGGCCATAAACCGTAGTATGAGGCCACCGTAAATTTTCCCGGGTAAGAATTTTTGACCCAGTCCGCCTCTGTTTATCGATATTGCTTTTTTTTTCTCTCTGAATCTGCAGTGTCTTCGCCAGGACGCTTCCTTTTCACACCTTTTAAGTATTTTACTAATTTTTAGGGAATAAAGCGCAATTACAAAACGAGGAGGCACGCTTGATAATACACATAAACAAAGCTGCGCGCGTATAGCAACTGAATAAACAACACTGTAAAGGCCGAGATACACTATTAACACCCCACATTTTACTAAAGCACATTTCTGGAGGTTACTACCATAAAACAATAAAAACAATTTCCAGTTGTTTTTCTGCCAGCGGAATCTGTTATAAAGTGGTAGTAAACTCGATCTAATTGCATTTGCGATTATATCGATAGCTGGAATTGTGTTGGTTTTTACGTTATTATGGTGAAATGTGTTTTCCCTTCACTGATATAAAACACATAAATACATTTTCAGAATCTTCTCTTCGTTCCTATCGTGTTGCGTTCAGTTGGGGTGATTCAGTGTTCGACTGCCATTTCTTGTAAACACAAAGGCGAATCGAGCATAAGCGAATTCGGTTCGTGTTATATAAGATAACGTTCCCCTATTTATAAATCGTGTATGATCGAATTCATGTAATGTAAACACGTGTTATACGAGGACCGACTGTACTTGGATTTCAGGAAAGCTTTTGATACTGTTGCACATGGAAGACTGCTGTACAAATTGGAGCAGTATGATACAAGAAAGCAAGCTTATAGAGCATCAGCCAAAAAAAAAAAAAAAAAAAAATCCTCCCATTTCACCCATCCAGTCACTTCAAATGTTTTAGTTCAGCCCTAAATCTATTTAAGCAATCAACTTCCGCTGGCTAAAGGCAAACTTCCACATATCTATTCTACAACAGTCTTTCCTCAGTTTGAATTTGTGTCCCCTCTGGTTCTTAATCTGAGCAAGTATCCCATCAGCATTGAGCCTGCTCTAACCATTCAAAGTCTTGTGCACCTTAATGAGATCACCTTGCAGGTGCCTAGTCTCCAGATGCTGCAACTTGCAGAATTTAAGCCTCTCCTGGTAAGAGAACTAATTTGTTCATCTCAATAATCTTGTTGCCCCTCTCTGTACTTGTTCTAGCATCTCTACATCCTTCCCAAAAATGAGTCCTCCAAACCAGTACAGTACTCATGGTGTGGCCTGACCATTGCATTATACAAAAGTATAATCATCTCCATGTCTCTTCTAGCAAAATTCCTATATATCATTGACGAAACTCCATAATCTGCTCCGGCAGCCCATCTGCACTGCTCAGAGAACTTCATATCGAACTGCACAATTACACCCAGATCTTTTTCATTCTCAACTTCCCTGAGTGTAGCACCACACAGATGGTACATTTCTCTTAGATTACCACTTCTCATATGCAGTGCTTTTCATTCGTCAATGTTAAACTTCAATGTTAAACTTGCCACTTCTCAGCCCATCTGCCTAACTTTTCTAGATCGTGTTGCCATAACATACTGTCTTCACTGTCATTAACAACTCTGCCAACCTTTGTATCATCTGCAAACTTGGACATTAAACATGATATACCTTCATTGATAAATACACAAAACAACAATGGGCCCAGCACTGAACCTTGGTACCATTACTCATCATGGGGTGGAAAAAATCCCAAAAAGGAGACTATATATTAGGTTAAATCTGATTGATTTTTGTTTTGGGAGTGGTAGTTTATTTGCCTTATTACATTAGGATATCCAAAACCAAACATGAGTACGTAGTAACCAAAACTGTTATTGAGACCACAGAAACAGGTATGCATATATATGGCCTTAGTTGCTAATGCTCCTAAAAACCAAATAACAAACAAACAGGTATGCATGAAACAAACATTTAGTGTGGCTGGCTGGCTGTCTGTCTGTCTGCCTGCCTGCCCAAAGCCCCTGAGATAGTAGCAGAGATGGTCACATGAAGGAATGTTACCTTCCTAATTCTGCTTAGTTATTTTCCTAATCTTGCTAGACTTATTCTTTAATAATTCCCTATTCTACACTATTCTTTATTCCCTTTCTCCTCTAACTTTAAACCTGAACTTTTCAATTTCATTGTAAATTTTTTACATTTATATATCTCTTAACTTGATTTCATGTTAATGGTTAACATAGAACAATAGGCGAACCAACAACTGCTAGAACAACAATGGCTAGCCAGTTAGTTAGGACTTAATTACTGGTAATGCCTCCCCCCTTCCAAAATTTACCCTACCACTCGCACAATAAAAATCAGTCAGAATTTTGACCTAATATATCGATGCGTGTAGTATAACGTTTAATTGTTCAATCCTACAGTAGCATTAACCCAACTAAAAATTTAATTAAAATAGAAAAATAAAGCCTTAAAAGTAGTGTTCAAGAATATATATATATATATATATATTTGCCTTAACTATTAATAAACATATTTATTAATAGTTAAGGCAAAGCTAAGTAATATTTGACAGGTGCTCTCAAAATATTCCAAATTGAGCATTTGCTACCTTTATACAACAGTTTTGGTAAACACAACAATTATGGCTGAAATGTTATCAGAAGCCCTCAATTTGCTTCATTTTATCATTTTAAATGGAAAAAAAATGGATAGTTCACCAGGTGCAAACTAACATTTAGTTGAACCACCTCTAGCCCTGATGACAACCGCACATCGTCGAGGAATTGACAAGATCAATTTCTGAAGATAATCAACTGATAGTTCATGGTTCCAAACACAATAATGGCTTTCTGAAGTTCATGATGGATTTTTGGTTTCTCTCCGGCAACTGCAGATTCCACACAATGCCAACAGTTCTTTATAGGATTCAGTTCCAGGCTGTTTCCTGGTCAGCTAAGAGTTGTAATGGACCGTTCTTCCAACCATTTTTTTCACCTGTAACAAATGTAAACACATTACTCTCGCATCTCTAATGCAGAAATGAAGCTAAAGTAACTACAGAAGTCAGAGTCGTCCTGAAAGATGCAGTTGGTAGATGGCTTTCATCAACCGGTGAAATACCACCACTTTGCTTATTGGAGGCTTGAAGTGGTGAAACCCATGTTTAGTCTCTAGAGAAAAGTTTCTGGCATCCCCCCCCCCCCTACTTCTCCTTCAACCCATGCACGGTTTTGATACCTTTCGTGTTTGGGGTTTTCATAAAAAAAAAAAAAAAAAGTTACTTGGCAGTTTGAAATGGTGTCTAATGGTTGGCAGCAATTTGCCTTCCAATATAGCCAGGTATCCATTGGCATTTACTTTTATAAACTGCAGGTGACCTACTCCGCGATATGAAATGCACCCCATATCATTTGGCTTGTAGGGAATTTCACTGTAGACACCATATAGCCTGGATGGTATTCTTCACCACGTCTACAGCGAATCGTTTGTCTCCCATCAGAGCCATGCAGGTTGAATTTCTTCTCATCCGAGAAAACTGACTTCCACTGCTGGGGGGGGGTCCATTTGACATGTTCTTTACACCAAATTAATCGGGCCTTTTTCATTTTTTGTGTGAGGAGGGACTTCTTCTTAGGACAACGGGCTACGAGTCCATTTTTGAAGAGGTGTCTTCTGGCTGTTACTGCACTTGCTACCACTCCTGTATGTTCTTCCCATTCTCTTTTCAACTCAGACGAAGAAGCTTTACGGTTTTTAAGGCACAAGCACTTCAACCTTTGCATTCGTTTGCATTCGGTTCCTTTTTCCCTATCAGCAGAACCAGTATTCTTGAGTTTGGAAAGAAATCTACTCACTGTCGACTGATTACAGGACATATGAGCAATATGAGGGTAAGAACATCCTTCCTCACATAAAGCAACAGTAGCACTTTTTTTTTTTTTTTTTTTTGTGACATCAACTGCACGTAACTCACCATCCTGACAAAAGCAAGGAATGACTGCAACTCTTGCAGAACATGCTTAAATAGCTGAAAGTAACAGCTGATGCAATATTACATCACCTACACGAGTAAATCTTATCTGATGCAATCTATTAGAAATATTTTGCCATATACTGATGTTATTAGGATGACAATTACAATTTTAAGCGGTGATGCACTTTCTTTGAACACCAGTGTATATATATACGAAGTGCTATTTTATGTAAAAAAAAAAAGGAAAAAAAGGTGTCGGTACTCATTTGCCGACCGGGCTAGCCGGGTGGGTAAAGTGCCTGCCTGGCAACCCAAAGGTCGCGGGTTCGAATCCGCCTCAGGCTTGGATCAAAGTACTGCAAAAACCTTGGGAGGTGCATTATGGCCACAGAAGCCGATGCACCAACAACTACCAAAAAAAAAAAAAAAAAAAAGGTACTAGATTCTTTGCTATCAGAAAAAATTGAAAATTAAAAGGACGTGAAAAGTACAATACTCTAAAAAATTGTTTCCTGATATTGTTACTATAGTAGTAATGTTTTTGGAATAAGAACAACAAATTACGTATATTAACACACAGTTTATTAAGCATAAATTTATTATTGAATTATAAAAAATAAGTAAAATGTGTAAAAAAAATTAGCAGTAAGTAAAAATTTGTAAAAAAAAATTCATAATAAAGTTTTTATAGAACATTCCAAATTTTTGAGTTCTCATCCAACACACTATGCCAACTTCTTTTCATCTGTTTGTGTCTGTTGCTGAATGAAGTTTCTGAAGCAGCCACGAAATTGTTTTTGACATCAACAGCTCTGGTTGGGCTGACGATCAGATTCATTTGTGAAAATCTTTGTTCACATTCACTTGATGAAATTGGTATTGTACTCAGCGTTCCTCAAATGCTCTTCAATTTTTCCGAAACAGTCTTTTCGATTAGGTATTCTCAAAATCCACGAATTGTATCTGTTTCCTTTAACTGAAGCCTAATTGACGATTTTCTAACTTCATTCTCACCAAATGCCAACATTTAATGTTTAGAAGGTTTAATACCTTTGTTGTCTTCATTTTCCTTCTCTTGTTATCGATATTGTCACTAGTTCTTAAATCTGGATTTTTTTTTTTGGTCCAAAATGTCATTTGGATATTCAGCTGCTGTGACCATGTAAACAGAGATAGGGAAAATTTACAGAACAATGTGGATAACACACTTCCGCAAAACAACAGATGATTATTTGTTAGGGTAAAAGTAAATCACTGTCTTCTAATTCTCGGACGGGGTGCTTACAGTTAATTCAGTTAATTTACAGTAATTAACTTACAGTTAATTCACAAAATTAAATTTTGCTAATTATCAAAAAAATTCTCATTAAATGTTTTGTTTTGTAAATGTAATCGTTTATTGTACTTAATAAAATTTTCAATTTTAGGTGTATCATTATTTTTATTTATTCACCTTATATTCATCTTAAGCGGTGATCCTTTCAGGTTGTAAATTTTCTAAAGTGAGCATTTAAAGGCAAAAGTAAGGTATATTTTTTGAAAAACAAGTCATTATTTTTATAATTTTAATAAAATCTAAAAAATAAATTAGTGACAGATTTGTTACACATAAAAGTATTGGGAATTTGCATCTTTTATATATACCCTGAAAATAAAAAACAGTAACATGAAAACAGAAACTTCCTTTAACGTGTAACAAGATATGGAAAATGTAACACTAATTTTTCTCGAATCACTCAGTTCAGCCCCCAAAAGAAATCTAACTTTGAATATAGCCCCTGTACCGAAAAGGTTGGACACCACTGCAGTAGAAGGTGGGCCAGAGCCCTCTGGGAATACCCCTTGATCTGCTCACTGTTGACTAGCACAACTCCATATGTGGAACAGGTGGTTGGATAGGTTTTACCATATTACCCCTAAGTTGTAGAATGGTAATCCCTTCAGCTATCTCAATTCTTGCTTAGCGGCAGCACTAATTTCCTAAATTGCCTGTAGACCAGAAGTGCGAACAGTGCATACCGAGTTGTCTCTCCTAAGGCGTTTATTATATGAAAATTTTCTTTGCTGAACCGAAACTATTTTAAATGTAATTTCCAAGGGGAATTTTAAAAAAAATTGCTATAAAAGGAGTTCATTAAGCAGAAGTCCGATTGAGTAATTTAGAAATGTAAAAATGGTTATAAAGTTTTATAAAGAAAATATCTTAACAATAGGCAGTGAAAATTCATTCACTTTAAGCTTATTTGAATAGTAGGTAAACATGTGAAAAAATTACAGAATATTACAAATTTTGAACTGTACTGCATCCAGTTGTTACAAGTCACTGTTAATAAAGATGCCGGTACACCGTACCATCCCAAAAAAAGCACTGTATATATATGTATGTATATATATATATATATATATATATTATATGAGGTAAAATTTAGGCAAAAAGTGGTGTGGCTCTGATCTAGAGTGCTGTCTGTTCTATAGATTATTTTTCGCTGCATAAGGACCACCGCCATGCAAATCCTCTGCATTGGTTGATCTATCGGAGAATGGAGGGGTGGTTTGGTTCTTCGATATTTCTGCCTTTGCGATGATTTGTATGACGATTGAAATGCAGCAATTCCATGACCATTATTGGCCTCGTGGTCCTCTGTCGATATGGGGCATGATGGTCAGTCTATTATTTTGATATTTTAGTTTTTTGGTAGTTTCTTTAACCCTTTTTTGGTGATATTTCACGTCTTTTGGAACTGGTACCTTCGAGGGGGTTCCTCTAAATTATTTATAATTGGCATTATTTTAAATTTATATCATGTTTTATTAATTGGGTTTAATGACTTAATTGACTAAATTATACAGGGGATTATCGACTACCTTTTTGTCCTATTATCTCTACTTTCCCTTCCCTGTTTGTTTATTTTATATTATTTTGAGTTTCGTTTTCGCTCTGCATTATTGCCGTACTACTGGCTGATGTTTTTATTTTAAATATCATATTTATTTTAATTATCAGATATATATATATATATATATATATATATATATATATATATAATTATAATATTATTAACAATAACAACTTGCAGCCCAGTAATAACTTTGTTTCAAACCAAGCAACTCAATTGTTGATACAGTGCAGTATATAATAATTCAAGCTAAAAACACAGAGGAGGTGTACCTGCTGGCTATATCAGTGGAGTCTGCAGATGCATTTGAGAGCTTATGCAAGCCAAGTGTTCTGAGAAAGCTACGCCAGACTAATATCCAACAAAACGTATATCTTTGTTGTGAAGACTACCTCCAAAATAGATAAGTCATAGTGTGACTTGTCTATTTTGGAGGTCTGATACCAACACACATGGTATCAGATCATCCCCCCTGTGACCAAAGGCTGCTCAAGGTTCCATATTGGATCCATATTTTTGGATAACAGTACGTGATGAATTCATTAACCTAGATCCCAGTCCAGTGGACAAGGTTGCTTTCGCAGATGACCTTGTCGTCCTTGTTGAAACACCAGAGTAGTCATTGAAGGTCATGCCAACTTTGCACTGGAACATACTGCAAAAAAGGACCACAGCCGACAAATTTAAAATATCTGCAGAAAAATAGTAAGACTATCCTTCTCAAGAGTACCTTAGATCCCATTGAAATATCCAGTAATTCAAAAAAGAAAGTAAGTTGAACTATCTAGAAGTGGTGTTTGACACCAAGCTGTCATTTTTCTTGCGTCTCTATTACCTCTTAGAGAGGTATTGTGATGTGGTTGATTAGGTCTACAACTTTACAGTACTGATTGCCTGAATCAGCAGGCAATCAGTACTGAATAATTATGCTACTAATAATTACCTATGGAGCTAGCATTTGGTGTCACAGGACCCATGGATAGATTCAAATGAAAAAACTCTATACATGGAACAATATTATTAACTATAACTGAGGTTGTTGTCCAGTTAGTACACCTCCACTCCAAGTAATAGATGGCACATTTATGCCAAGAGCTTGTACATAGAGGCCTAAATTGACAAAAAAAAAAGTACAAACTTTATGGGAATTAAGTTAAATTTGACAAATGATTTGGAAAAAAAAAAAAAAAAGCCACTGTCACAAAGCTTCATCAAAAGTTGCATGCTGAGTGTGATTAAATCACAAAGGGGAGTTGACTAAAAAGTTTCTACCTGAAGTTGCTCTAGCCTGCCCTAATCTTAAGCTCCCTTCATGGTACTCTCCTAGCCTCTTTTTTCTTAACAGGGCATGGCTCTTTCAAGCTAAGCTCCATAGCTTTGGGTGGTCAGAAGATCTAGTATGCTTCTGCAGTGCTAATGAAGATTGGGCACATATACTATATAGGGGCTTAGAGGAGAATAGGTATCCTGTGTGTTATCAAACACTCAGCCTAAAACACTGATGGATCCAATATCTCTCTATTACAGAAGATTTAGGAGAAGTCCAGTTGGCCTACCTCCCTAAAATCCACTCATGCACACCTCGATGGTAAGCCCTGTTACGTCACTTAGGCGGCAACGAACATGTAGAGTGGTTCTCTTCAAGATGCCTGGTCAGCATGAAGAGGAAAAGACAAAACCCTCCAGCATATGACAGCATGACAAAACAAATGGCCCTCAGTCCCCAGCAGCTTTCACTCTCCCTCCTATGGCAGTGAGAGGATCAGAGTGGAAGCAGAGGGTGCTAAGAATCTCTGGTTATGACCAGGCTGCCATGCACAGAAACTGAACTTGGCCTGTTATAACGTAAGATCACTCATCGGCGAAGCCAGGATATTAGAGCTGGAAAAGGAATTACAAAATGTGAATTGGAATATCATCGGTTTGGCTGAAACAAGAAGAAGAAATGAATCACTTATAAGTTTATCAAGTGGAAATCTGCTGTACACCAATGGAAACAGTGAAAGGAGTGAAGGTGGAGTTGGGTTTCTGGTCCATAAAGATTTTAAAAACATTTTGGAATTCAAAAGTACATCACTAAGGGTGTCAAGACTAATACTCAAGATTTCTAAGAGGTACAAGCTAAAGATTATAATGATTTATGCACCAACATCGAGCCATGATGATGAAGAGGTTCAAGAAATGTACACTGAAATCGAGAGTCTTCTAGATGAGCAGAAAACCCACTACACTATTATTATGGGGGACTTCAATGCTAAGGTTGGAAAAAGACAAAACAGTGCAGAAAGGAGAACTATAGGAAATTTTGGAATTGGTGAAAGAAATGAAAGATTTGTGGAATTTGCAGAATCTCAAGGACTGTCAGTAATGAACACTTTTTTTCAAGAAAAGGGTGAACAGAAAGTGGACACGGAAGAGTCCAAATAGATTAACTACTAATGAAATCGATTTCATCCTCACTAACAGAAGATATATTGAGAATGATGTTACCGTCCTGAATAAGGTAAATGTTGGAAGTGATCACAGGATGGTAAGATGTACACTTGATATAGATGTAGTAAAGGAAAGGAAAAAACTGACTCGAGTAAATAATACAAGGGTCTTTGAGATAACAGAAGAGGAGAAAAAGCAGTATGTACTGGAACTTAAGAACAAGTTTGAGTTTCTGCAGACTGCTCAGGACCAAGATATCGACGAGGAATATTACAACTTTTTGAAAGTGATAAAGCCCAAGAAACTTATAGGGAAAAAGAAATCCAAAGAAGAAAAAATTAGTCAAGAAACACTTGTCATGATGAACCAAAGACGACAAATGAAAAGCAAGAAAAACACTGACAGGGAGAAAATTGAGTATACTGAGTTATGCAAAGCCATTAGAAAGAGACTCAGAGAGGACATAAGAAGATTAATACAAGAAAAGTAGAACAAGCATTAAGGGAAAACAAAGGATTTAAATCAGCAGCCATGAGCAGCAATACAGAAAGACAAATGATATTGAAACTGAAGAATAGCGATGGTGTACTTATTAACAGCAGAGAAGGCATAATTCAAAAAGCAGAAGACTACTATAGAGAATTATACAAGGAGCAGGGGAATGATGCCAGCAGTGGGTAAGATGGATTGCAAAGTAGCAACACATACGACATACCCGATATTCTTCCTGACGAGGTAGAACATGCATTGAAGAAAATAAAGAATCAGAAAGCCCCGGGGGAAGATAAGTTACTGTAGAGTTGTTAAAATTGGGAGGAAGAGACATAACACAAACTGGCAAGGCTCTTCACAAAGTGCATTAGAAAAGGTGTGACGCCTAAGCAGTTGAATAATGCAATCATAGTTTTTCTGCCTAAGAAAGGAGATAAATCACAAATTGAAAATTATAGACCAATCAGCTTGTTATTCCACATCTACAAGTTGTTCACAAGGGTCATTACTAACAGATTAGAAAGAATACTTGATGAGAATCAACCGAAAGAGCAAGCTGGCTTTAGGACATTATTCTCAACTATGGATCACCTTTACGTAATATCACAGCTAATGGAGAAAGCAAATGAATATAAAACACCATTATGCTTGGCATTTGTGGATTATGAAAAGGCATTTGACTTCATACAGCATAAGGCACAATGTTTCGGGCACTGGAAAGACAAGGCATAGATACCCCATATGTTATGATTTTGAAGAAAATATACGAGAGTGCTACCTCCTTTATTAGACTAGACAAAGACAGTAGGAAATTTAAAGTTGAGAAAGGAGTTTGACAAGGAGACACAATATCTCCGAAGCTGTTTGCTGCCCTTGAGGAAGCTTTCAGAAGATTAGACTGGTCGCAGAAAGGAGTCAATGTGAACGGAGAGTACCTAAACCATTTACGATTTGCAGATGACATTGTGGTCATAAGCCACAATCCCAAAGAATTAGAGGAAAATCTTAATCAGTTATGCACAGTTAGTAAGGATTTTGGACTAAAGATGAATATGGCTAAAACAAAAGTAACGATGAACAAGTATGCAACAGAAAGGGAAATAATGATTGAAGGAGCAGTAATTGAAAAGGTGGAGTCATATACTTATCTGGGACAAGTTATTAGCTGTAATAATGATAAATGGCTGGAAGTCAAGAGAAGAATAAATTTTGGATGGATAGCATTCAGGAAATATAGTCACATACTGAAGAGCAATATCTCAGTTTGTCTGAAACATAAAATAATGAACCAATGTATACTCCCCACCATGACTTATGGAAGTGAAACTTGGGCACTCACCAAAAGAATGGAAGAGAAGCTGAGAACTACACAGTGAAGAATGGAACGAATTATATTGGGAATCAGACTGTTAGATAAGAAGAGAAACACATGGATTAGGCAGCAAACTCAAGTAAAGGACATTCTTATCAAAACTAAAGAACTAAAATGGTCTTGGGCAGGACACATAGCTCGGAGACACGATGACAGATGGACTAAGAAAATAACAGAACGGTACCCAAGAGGAGCTAGAAGAAAACCTGGAAGACAAAGGCGGAGATGGATAGATGAAATTCATGAGTTTGTGGGTAGTGAATGGATGGCCAGTTCTCAAAACAGAAAGAACTGGAAAGTTGCTGGAGAGGCCTTCATCCTGCAGTGGATTGAAAATGGCTGATGATGACGTCGACTATATGATTGCTTAAACTATGACAATAAAAGAAGTCAATTAAGTAGAAAAATGGCCCACTGCCAAACAATCATTAACATCTTTTCATAATAGGCCAAAACTATTACAACTATTACAACGCCCTGATTGAAAATGTGCAGAAAGTATTTTCAACCAACAATGCCCAGAAAGTAACCAATGACCAGCCCAAATTAATTAGATAATCCAGCAGCACTATCCCAGGCTCCAGGAGCCCTCCCTGACCCAGTTGTAACAACACACTGATGAGACTTTTCCCTATTGTGATGATTATTGGGCCGGGCCTCTGGGGGGGGGTCCTTAGAAGAAAGCCACAACTTGATTAGACTGCTTACATCGAGCCGTGGTGTGATGTGGGATTACTAACACTGGCTCATGACAGTGTGAGATGAAAATAGACTGGAACTGACTGCTGACATTGTGTCTTGGCATGATGTGAGATTGTTGCTGATGCTGGCCTCATGGCCAGTGTTGGGTTGCCATTTGGCAAATGCTCACAATTGTATCAAAGGGTGTAAAAGGGCAGATCCCCCACCACAGGCTCACCACCACTGCATCATTACTGCCAAGTAGTACCCATTAAGCACGACAGCTGATACTATATTTGGGCTTCTTACTGGTTGGCATGGGATTGCTGACACTGGTCCCATTGTGGTGGTGCAGGATTTTGGCCTGTCTCAGGCCCAGCCATTGCTTGAATGTCTAGCTGGTCCTATGACTTTTCTTTTTCATACCGAGTGTGTTTCACCTTTGCCTACTACCTCCTCTTTAGGCTTTCCTAAAGGTGGGATGTAATGTGCTCCCACCTCTACTCCCTTCTCCAAACCCTAATCTGGTGGATGTCTACTGCTCCATTCATTCCTGTATAAACTATAGCTTCCTCTTCTGTTATCCCCCCCACTTGCTCTTCACTGTCAAAAACTTCCATCCCCCCAGACCCTCTGTGGCACCACACGTTTTGTTTTTACACGAAAACCCCGCCTCCTAGTTTGACCGTTAGTTATCACAATCTCCAATTCCATTGGAGAATAAAGTGGCGTGGTTTTGATTTCACACTCTTTTGAAATGTGAAGCCACTGTTATTTCATTATAGTGAAGTTCACTCAGCGAAAACTAGGAAGTTTTTTGTATGTATCTTCGAAAGTATGTAAGAAGTGGAGTTACTGTATTTTGTTCATTTTGATCCCTTATTGCAACATTAAAATGTTGCTAAAAAGATTGCACTACGAAGCCACACTGAAACGAAAAGTTGTGTATGCAAAAGAACATGGAAATAGAGCTGCGGGTCGACATTTTGACATTAGTGAAGTAAATGTTCGTCATTGGAGAAATGATTGCAATTCTATATTTTCGTGCAAAGCAACAACCAAGTGCTTTACAGGGCCTAAGAAAGGAAGGTTTCCACAAGTCAATGAAGCTGTGGAGACACGCACAAAAGGATTACCCATCACTCGACAAGCCATGCAATTGAAAGCTGGAGAAATTGCCAAGTCCCTCGGAATAGAGAAAATAATTTTTAAAGGCAGTCGCAAGGCAGTTGCTGGTGCAACAGACTCATGCTTCGTAGACTAGCTAAATGTTATGTGGAATAGACGTCCTGGAGCTTACGGAAGACTGGCTAAATGTTGTGGAATGGACGTCCTGGAGCTTACGGAAGGCTGGCTAAATGTTGTGGAATAGACGTCCTGGAGATTATGGAAGACTGGCTAAATGTTGTGTGGAATAGATGTCCTGGAAGTCTTCGTAACCCACCTAGCATGCTAGTACTTAATGCATTTCGTGGACATTTGTCCGAACTGGTCAAAAATAAAATAGTGTAAAAACGTGGTGACTTGGTTGTGATTCCTGGTGGCATGACTAACCAACTGCAGTCAGTCGAGTGACTACAGTTGGCCATTTAAGGCTTACTTGAGAAAGGAATATGAATCCTGGCTGTTGACTGACAACCTTCCGCTGACACCTTCTCGAAAAATTAAGAAAGTGCCGGCATCAAAATTTTCTGAATGGGTAATCAACAGCTTGGAAGCTAATCCCAGAAAGAATAGTGCAACACTCATTTAAAAAATGTTGCATCACCAATGCTCTCGATGGCTCAGAAGAAGCAGACTCTGATATTGATGCAGATATCGATGGCTCAGAAGATTCAGAAGGAAGTGATGAATAACATACTTACTGATAAATACTATTGTTGTTAGTAAATTGAATTCTATTATAATAAAAATATTTGTTGGATATATTTTAGCATTTTATTTATTTATTTTTTCTTAGAATCAAAGCTTTTTTTCTGTTGGTGGTACTGAAATTAAGGTGAAATCTTACAATTGATGGCATCTTAGAATTGAAGAAATACAGTATTAACCCAGTGGTGGTGCCCAAAGTGTACATAAACAGTGGTGGGTCACCTGACAGTTGCCCAACTTTCTTTTTAAATTCTGGAAATCTTTGTTTTTTTGGATTCTACTAATGTTTCCTCTTTTCTTAGTGGATTGGCAGTACTTTTATTGTATGCTTTAAGTTTTAATAAAAAAATAAATTTTAAAACATGCCATGTGTTTACATCTTTTATTTTCAGAAAAACAAATTCTGCTAAAACCATTTTAGACATAAAATAGTCTCTTATTCTATTCCATTTTCTAGTTTAAAAGGCCTAAGTGCATGCAATTTCAGATATGGGCATTTGCATATATTTCTGCTTATTATGTATATAAATATTATTAAAAAAATTAAAACATTATATATTTGATACTATTAGTTACTCCTATTTTCAGGTTTATTTCAAATTTGTGTTCTTTACGGTGCACAAAATTTGGAACTACACATCAGGTAGTATAGAGAATATCCAGTTTCATTTTCCTCTCTTTACTATATGAAAACAATAAATTTTCCACAAATAACTAGTGTAAGACTAGATGTTCATTGAACTAGTGAAAGAAGAAAAAACTATATGCCATAGCATCAGTACTTGTCTGGTATGAAACCACTTTTCAAGCAAAAAAAACAAATAGTTGCAAAGACATTGGTGGACCACCTGACAGGTTCTTGCATCAATTTCTGTATGAAAATCATAAAAAATCACCTGAGAAATTTGCAGTAAAGGTTTAACTATATTTAGGAAGGTTAAAAATTTCAGATTTTTAATCAGTGATTATTGAATTTTAATCATTGAACTGTTCATGTACGGATGTTATTTTTGAGAGTGGCTCACTTGACAGGCGAACCACCTGTCAAACACTGTTTTTAAGAAATTTAAAAGGCATGCTGATTAACTTGTCCCTTTTTTAAAGGTTGGCATTATCACTTTCTTCATAGAATCTTTATTTATAGAACTTATTGGTAGTTAAGTGCTCACACCATGTGTAGAATTCAGGATGTGACTTCTATATGATATTGTGATATGTTAATATGTATGTTCTCTAATTCTTTTAAAAAGTCTTCTTTTGCTTTAACATAATTTTTGCAGTCTTTGAATTGTAAACTATATACAGGTGACCCCCGCTTAACGCCGATAATTCGTTCCGTAAAAACAGAGCGCTAAGTGAATCCATGCTGAGCGAGTGCCGCATTCCCATAAGGTAACATGTGTATTTGTGAGTTGCAGTCGGTGCCATAGGACATTTCCTAATCAACAATAAACGGTAGTGAAAAGATGCACAAATGTCGGTCAAAATATTTAATATTCAAATATTTGTACATATAAAATATTCTGCATTACATACGTATATAATTGTGATAACTACTTACGTATCAAAATTAAACTTAAAATTCCAATTGAAATCATGAATTTAATTGATCTAAATTGATTTGATTTAATCGATGAATTTAATCATGAAAAATGTGTCGATTTTGGGTTGAACTTTGGCCCTCTTCCAAATTAACTAAAAGGGTATTAATTAAATCCCCCGCAGCGTTAGCACCCAACAATAAAGTCAACCGATCCTTTGCCGCTTTGAAACATGGCATGTTTTTTTCTTCTTTCAATATGAAACTTCTTTTAGGCATTCGTTTCCACAAAAACTTGTTGAGAAGTATAACACATAATATCCCTCTTCAATGATTTTAACAAGTTCTTTTTTGAAAGTTTTGGCTCCTTCTGCACTTGTGGCTTCTCCCTGGATGTTAAATCTATTCAACCAGCCCTTACTAGTTTTAAATGGTTCCACAATTTTTTTTTTTTTTTGGTGAGTTTTCTTCAGATCACCATATTGGCTAATCTTGCGCTCTCTATCTCTTTTTAATAATATTTAACTTAACTGAATTCTGCCTTGGATATTATCTTCAATAAAATTAGTTAAAGTCTTTCCATTTCAATCCTAATAGCCAGCCTAGCCCTAGCTGCTTGCAGTGGAACAGCTATCTTTCCCGCTGCTAAAATTAATTCTTTATTTTGTTTTATAATTGTTCTTACAGCTAAACTTGCAAGTCCTAAGTTATGACACACATCCGCTTGTCTTTGACCGGAATCGATTCGCTTCAAAACGTCTAATTTAATTTTCAAATTCAGTCTTTTTCTTACATTTATAGTCTTCATACTTCACCCAGACGTTGCTTTTTCATTCTTATTGGCCATTATCAACTCTTCTAAAATGTTAACTGCGTTGGTTGCATTAATTACGATACAATGTTCAAGTAAACTGTCCGTTTCGCACGATGGCTAATACGGTACTGAGTGATGACTAGACTTCGGATAAATGCATATAACGCAAATATTACAAGCAATATACTTGATCATTTTTTAAAATGCTGATCTCGGAACTACGTAAAAAGTCACTGTACGCAATTAAAGTAGCGTGCGAGAAAATTTCATTGAGTGTGGGAAAATTTCTCAAGTCGGCATGGGAAACGTTTTAATGCTGTTTTGCTATTCATTTTCAAGCTATCGACTCCATTAAATGAAACTATTTCGTTAAATATGCAAAAAATGCAATCTGTAAAAGAGCGTTATAGTGATCTGTGACAGTGTTATAGTCAGATACGGGTTATAATGTAAGAACAGCGTAATAGCGAATCAGCGTAAAGTGAACCGCTTTATAACGGGGACCTGCTGTACAGGGAACTTTGTGGATAGTACCTTTGTTTGAGGGGGGGGGTGGTATGATAATTCAAATGGTATTTTCACTGATTGAATTTATTATAGATTCCATGTTTTTCAGCAATTTTTGCTATTTATGTGTTTGTTTTTTATTTTTGGGGATGATATTTGCAATTTGATTTTTGCTGTTGGGGATGGTTAACATTTTGTTTAACATATTTTTAATTTTGGCTGCAGGAACATTCATCGAAAATAACATTCCATTAGAATTACTGAAGAAAGATCAAAAAAATTATTTTAGTAATTGTAACAGTTTTTATTATAAGCCTGTATGGATAACTGTATCTTGAAAAATGTGATATATCTTAATGATTTTGTCATATAGGGCCTGTCTTTTGCATAAATGGCAGGCTTTCAGGATTTCAGGACTAATCAGGATTGATTGGAAGAAAATTTTAGGTTGGTCTGTGGGTTTTGTGTGAATTTCCGTTTTGAGGAAATCATAGTTCTGATATGGCAACCTAGGTAGTAGTAATAATAAGAGGCACGTGATACAAGAAAGTAAGTGTATGAGCTTATGTAGCATCAGCCAAAAAAAACCCCACAATTTCACACATCCATTCCCTCTAAAAGTTTGTACAGTTCCTTCTTGAATTTATTTAAGCTATCAACTTCCACAGTGACAGATGGAAGTTTGTTCCTGCAATTAACCACCCGCTGGCTAAATGAAAATTTCCACACATATTCTACAATTCTTTCCTCAATTTCAATTTATACCCCCCCCTCAGGTTCGTAATCTGAGCAAGTGAAAGAATCTCATCAGAAATCAGCGTGCTCAACCCATTCAAGGCCTTGTACACCTCAATCATATCACCTTGCAGGTTAGCCGACCGGGCTAGCCAGGTGGGTAAAGTGCCTGCCTGGCAACCCAAAGGTTGTGGGTTCGAACGAATCCCGCCTCGGGCCTGGATCAGAGTAAAATGCAAAACCTTTGGGAGGCATTATGGCCACAGAAGCCAATGTGCCAACAACTAACAAAAAAAAAAACCTTGCAGGTGCCTAGTCTCCAGCCGCTGCAATTTGCAGAACTGAAGTCTTTTTTGGTAAGAGAACCCTTTGCTCCCATCACCAATCTTGTTGCCCTTCTCTGTACACACTCAAGCAACTCTACATCCTTCCTAAAATGAGGCCTCCAGACCTGTATGCAGTACTCAAGGCATGGTCTGACCATTGCCTTATGTAAAGGGATAATTACCTCCTTTTCCATGCTAGCAAAATTCCTGTATATCATTGACAATACTCCATGATCTGCTCTGGCAGCTTGTCTGCATTGCTCAGAAAACTTCATATCTGATGCACAATCACTGCTAGGTTTTTCTCATTTTCTACCACTCCAAGTGGTACGTTTCTACACAGTTGGTACGTTTCTCTGGGGTTACTTCTACACATATGCAGTACTTTGCATTTGTCAGTGTTAAAATTTAGTTGTCAATTCTTTACTTTACTGTCATTAAAAATCCTGCCACCCTTTGTATCATCTGCGAACTTGTCCATTAAGCCTGATATCCCTTCATTGATAAATACACAAAACAATGGGCCCAGCACCGATGTTTAATCGGTGCTGTGCCCATTGCTTATGTTTAATTTCTTAAACTTAATTTTTTAATTTATTTTTATTTAAATTAATTTAATTAATTAAATTAAATTTCTTAATTAATTATTTAATTAAATTAATTTCTTAATTTCTAAGAAACAGCTTATGTTTAATTTCAACAAACTTTAGTTGCCAATTCTTTACTTTACTGTCATTAAAAATCCTGCCACCCTTTGTATCATCTGCAAACTTGTCCATTAAGCCTGATATCCCTTCATTGATAAATACACAAAACAACAATGGGCCCAGCACCAAACCCTAAAGACTCCACTAATAACATTAGTCTACGAAGAGAAGCATCCATTGATTATCACCCTCTGTCTTCTCCCACACCCTTTTATCCATTGTAGCAACTTACCCTTAATACCATTTTGCTCCAGTTTGTCCAGTAATCTTCCATGTGCGACAGTGGCAAAAGCTTTCCTGAAATCCAAGTATATGATATCAAAATTATTTTTTGCATCCAGTTCCTTTGTAACCACATCATAGTATCTAATCAAATTTGTCAGACAAGACTTTCCCTTAACAAATCCATGCTGTGTCTGAATTATTGATGCAGTCTTGTCTAAAAGATCCTGCAATGCATTGTTAACCAGTGACTCCATTATTTTACCTGAAACAGAAGTAAAACTAACTGGTCTGCAGTTACTCGTGTCACCCCCCCTTTGTGAAGTGGGGATACATTTGTACATCTCCAGTCCGTGAGGACTTCCCCTTAGTCCACGGATGCTCTCATAATTATGGATAATGGTTTGCTTACTTCCTTTGCCACCTTTAATATAACTGGATAGATCCCATCCACCCCAGGTGCCTTTCTTATGTTTAATTTCAACAATTTCTCCTCCACTTTGCTCTCAGTTATTAAAAAATCACCTTGTTACATTTTGATAAACTTCAGACAAAGCCATTTAATGCATCTTGCAGATCATTTTAACCCCAGGGGTTCACATCTGGTGAATATGGGCACACCCAGGGTCCTGAGCTGGATATCATCATTCTTCTCTTTCTTGGTGATTCCTCTCTCTCTCTCTCTCTCTCTCTCTGGGTAACTTGGGAATTTTTTTTGGCTGGTGCAGCTTAAGCCTTAGGCTTCCTTGCACCACCATATGGCTAATAATAATAATCTCATACAGAACCATATCTCATGTAAACATAAGATAGACAAAGACATTCAAAGTAAAAATGAATGGCAGTAGACCTCGACGAAAACCAAGAGGAAAGTGACTTGATGATGTTATAACAGCAGTAGAAGAAAGAAAGCAGGCTGAGAATCTAATATTAAAGGTTAAGGTAATATTAAAGGTTAAGGGTGAGGAGATCTAACAGAAAATAGGATAATATATAGTGGATGGTAGGCCTATAGTCAGGATTTTACTGTCACTGACCTGTGTACACCTTGTGTTAACAATTTTGAAGATGGTCACATGATTACCATGTAACCAGAACCATGCATGGGAAGCAATTTGGGTTCCTTTTGCAGTGATCTTCCCCTTCACACCTTCCATATTGGATGATATCCTGACATGGGATATGAATTTCTCCAGTCACAGACAGGAATCAAATCGACATTTTTCCAAATGATTATAAGTCATTGAAGTATTGTGCTGACTAAGCTGTCATGAGAACATTTGAGGAGGTAATATTATATGGTGTTCATAAAGTCCTTGTGCACTTTAAAACTGTAATAACTTAGGTTCTGTATGAGATAAAAATGATCTGTAAGATGCATTGAAATTATGCACAAAAATAATTACTTAATTATTTTTTGCTTGCTAACCTGATTTTTTTTTTTTTTTTTTTAAATTTGTTCAGATATCTACCCTACAAGATCCGATGCTTCAATAGAAGAAAGTGAACTGGCTAGCAGAGCTTAAGTCCATGTCTGTGGTTATAAGAAAGTTTACGACACATTACACAAAGGAAGTACTGCACAGAAATTCAATTTCAAACTGGATGAAGTTTAAAATGACTTGTTCTATTAATGATAAGCTATGAACCTGAATGTCTGGATTAAACAGGGACGCTTGGCCTCTGTCAAGGAAGCTTTTCAGTGAAGCCCATGAAAATCACTAAGTTGAGTATTTCTGGAACTTGGTGTTCCTAAAGCAACAGGGCACAAAATTCTTAGAGTGAAATTGCACAAGCGACCTTACAAGATTCAAGCACATTGAATATTGTTGGAAGAGGACTACCAAGTGAGGTTAGCATTCTAGTTTAATGAAAA